>NC_061790.1:0-107500 GCF_022458985.1 Mugil cephalus
GGGTCGAAACGTCGCCTGGACACACCCTCCCTTAGTTGTTTGTTGTTTTTTCACAAAATAATTCATTTTTTGTTTTTTAATTCATATTTTTATTTGTTTTAATTCATTTTTGAAATCCAAAACGTCACCCATAGCTATGGGTGACTATTATGACGATGGCTGGACCCTCGTCCAGCGCGGCGGACGCCGCCAACAGCATCGCCAGCCGCCTCGGGACTACGGGAGGGGGGAGTGGATGGCCCGAGCACCTCCCATGCCCAGACGGGGATGGGATCTGTCCCCTCTCCCTAACCATATTCCCCTAATTTACCCCTAATCCCAACTATAGCCCTATCCGGTATCCCAGTTGGAGGTTTTAATTAATTAATTTCAAATTGATATTATATTTACAATTATAAAAACCATTAAAAACTACTATATAAATACTAAAACCACAGTGATATGTCATGTATGATTATAAATTATTAAAAATACATTATAAAAAACTATTCCAAAAACTGTTATAGTGTGGAAATAAGTCAAACAAGTTAGATAAGTTAAATAATTTAAACTGGTTTAAAAATACATAAATTCATTAAAAACTATTAAATTACATTAAAAATAATGGTATTATATTCAATTCATTGATATATAGGGGATTATAGGGTTAAACATTAGTGGAAAGGGCTTTAGACAAAAAGACGATAACAAAATTCGAACGGAAAACTAAACGAACGAAAAACGAACAGAGGTTACAACAGGGGAAACAAGGGCACGAGCGTCATTTGCGCTTGGACAGTCGACAGAGCAACATCTCTCTGACTGTGCTCAGAGCCGTAGCTTCTTTTTCTGTGTGCCGGACCTGAAGAAGGCCTATAACAGGCCGAAACGTCGTCAGACGGCACACTTTATTAAATTTCTTGGCCATTTCTTTGATTTTTGATAAAAATAAAATATATTAATCTGATTTTAGTTAATGCAAATTAAAAAACAAGAAAGACAGACACGATTTAAGTTCATTTTAAGAGTTTTTTTAAAAAACAGTATTTAAAAACATTCTCAGTTAAAAACAATCCTTTCCCACCTTTGGGGAAAGTGTTTTTATTTCATTTAAAAACAAAGATAATTTAATTTTTCCTTTCCCAATTGGGGAAGGTGCTTTTATTTCATTTTAATTCATTCAAATACACAAATAAATATATTAAAACACCACAACATGGACGGACGGTGGACTGAGGTCCGCTACGGCAGGAGGCGCCGTCCGAACTACCGACCTCGCTGGGACCAGGGTTTCGGGAGGTCCTTCGGGTGGATGGACCGAGCACCCCCCTTCCCCTTTACGGGGGGAAGGGCTCAGATCCCTCCACCTAACCCTAACCCCCTAACCCTCTAACCCATAGTTCTAACTTTATCCGTCCCCTGATACTGACCAAGGGCTCTAAACCCAGCCCCTTAACCCATCATTTGTTTATCTAATTAAGCTAAATATTGTAATTTGGGTGCACCCTATTAACCTGAATTCTGTTTAAATTTCAAATTTCAGTTCCAATGTAATAGTTTCAATAACCCAGGGGAAAAAAAGAAACAAAATATCAATTAAAATACATCACAACATTCATTTTGAGGAGGATCATCCTACACAACAGCCATATGTTTCCAATCCCAGGACAAATTTAATGTCTGAGAAAAAGTCAAAAGGTGGGTGCAGGTCTGGTGTTCCAAGGATTGAGAAAATGTAAATGTAGGGAATTACATGACAGGGCTGAGTGTGAGGGTGTCCCAGGTGTTGGGCCGACCACACTAGAGAGTGTAGCTGGACCTGTCCAGTGACCACAGAATATCTAGGATTCACTTTACTCTAGATCAAGTGTGTGGCTCGCCATCGCTTCAACCCCCTAATCGGCCCAAGTGGCCAGTGGGGGCTGTAACGCATCCAAACCACCCTATGACCTTCAATAACTTTCAGTAACTTTTTTTTATTCCTAAGGTTAATTTTGTCTCTTTCAAACTTTTAAAAAGGACCCACAACCAGCACAGGACCCATGAGTGATGTGCACCGGTCTATGCATTGCCGTTGGTTCACTAGACCAAACTGTGAAATCATGAGAACACAGGCTGAGCCACGGAAAGAATTAAGACACATAACCCTCTAAATCTTCCTAGGGTCCAAATGATACTCATGCTTTCTTTGGGCATTATGGGGTACAGTGGGCGGGGTCATGCTACCACACGACTGATCACAGGAATCTTGATTTATAAATAGTAGTTTAACACATTATTTATTACATTCATCCTGTTAAGTTTGTTGAAAAGTATTTCTCTTGAACTTTATTCATTTATTTACGATGAATGTTTGAAACAAGTTTGGTGATGCTTGTCTTTTCACTTTTTACATTACAGCAGACGGACCTGATGAGATTACGCTCAGACTGATTTAACGTGGTCTTCTCTGTGGGAACAAATGTTCTCAAACAGGAAGTGATTAACTTTGTATATGCAGCAGAACTAACTAAACAAACACAAACCTTTCCTGCTCAAACACAAACACACACACTGAAGATTTGTACAATATGCATCACACAGGCTTCCTGTTTCTTCAAAGAGATGCAAAGGTCTACCATGAAGAACACTATAAACCCAATGCTGCAGGAGCACTGATAATAAACACTGTCAAAATAAGACATTGAACACAAAGTTTATTTTTTAAAATATTCTGTTCAATATAAAAGCACTTAGACTGATTTCCAAAAAGAAAACTGAATTTATTGACTCAGTTTTAATATGAGGTGAAGAATAAAAGGAAAAAGAAATGTAGCTTCTAGGCCTCTGGAGTGTTGATGATGGCAATGATGAAGATAAGGGTCACGTCTTTGGACTCTGATGAGGATCAGGTCTTTGGACTCTGTTGGGCCCTCTGCCGATATTCTGGCAGGTGACCGAGGATCCAGGCAGCAGGAGCCAACATGGCTACTGCAAACACTGACATGACGAAGAAGCTTTGCTGTCAAGCACAAATGAATAAAACATCAACAAGACAGAATGAATCACATAAAACAATAAGTTCATTGTGAGAATGGAGCAACATTTTAGCAGGAACCAGTTTGAATCCTATATACACATTAAGATTCTTCAATTCAGCTGAATCAAATAACTATTAACATCAGAGTTATCACAGAAGGTCCTTGTGTCATTGTGATTAAATGCAACTAAATTAATTGTTAATCTGCAGTAATTATTAGTTATTAGGTGGATAATTATAGGCTGGTCATCATTACTTTGTTAGTTCACAGACACTCACCACTGCTCCAATTCTGTTTCGAGGAGGTTTACTGTAGATTGTCCTCTTCATCTCCTTCAGGATTTCTTTTGGACGAGTCATAGTCGACACATTTCCCATCATCCTCAAAATCCTCACCATCATCACAGCAACAGTGATCTGGTCAGTTTGTCTGATGTGTTCGGTCAGAGCTCCTCAGTAAAACTGAAGCTGAAGTCTGCAGGACCACAGAGGAGGTGCAGGAGGAGGAGGAGCCAACACACTCATGTCTGCCGGGTTAAAGTCAGTTGCCTGATCCCTACTAAAATGCCATTGAGCAAAATAGTGACCCAATCAAGAGTGTGGCATCAAGTTGATTGGATGAAGGGTTCAGAAGGAAAACAGAATCACAAGTTTATTTTCAGTCTATAAACACCAGCTGCTCTGCAGCTAAACAATCAGCTGATTAGATTTCCTCTGCAGAACAAACAGCAACAGAAGTGAGTGATGAGATGGAGGATAAGGAGTGAATGTGATGTTTGATGTGCAGAAACAGACCTGCAGGTCCAAATCTGTTCAGCATTACCATCACATCAGAGACAGTTTGGTGACGGACTGGCTTCATGCAGCAGTGTGAACTTAGTGTGTAAATTCAGGGTGTAGATCCATGAAAATAAAAAAAGGAGCAGAAAACTATGACACTGACAAAATGTAGAGAATCAACTACGAAATATCTTAACGGTAATTTCCCGAGACTTTGGAAAAACAAGCAGCAGTTTTCTCTTTAAAAACAGAAGACTGTCACATATGATCAGCTTCCTCTTTTCATCTAAAACGTGGCGACGGCATCAAACAACCCTCTCACTGATGTGTAATAGGATTTAGGGTTAGAAAAGAAAAGTTACAAAGTTAAAAATTCCACTCCAAAGACAAAACACCTAGACAGAAACAGAGTAATGTAGTGTTGCTGTTTAGTGTAGTGAGGAATGTACAGACTTGTACATTGGGGAAACAAAACAACCCATCCACAAGCGCATGGCCCAACACAGGAGAGCCAGCTCATCAGGAAACGACTCAGCAGTCCACCTCCACCTGAAGGACAAAGGACACTCCTTTGAAGACACCAATGTCAAAGTCCTGGCCAGAGAGGACAGATGGTTTGAGAGAGGAGTTAAGGAAGCCATCTATGTCAAAGTGGAAAAACCTTCTCTAATCAGAGGAGGTGGACTGAGATTTAATTTACCAACTATTAATAATTCAGTTTTGACTTCTGTCCCCAAGAAGTTTCAGCACCATTCACACATTGAGCCTCCAGGCTCCTACTGACATTAGCTTCATTAGAGCTCTAGAAAGAAACTAACAACCCTGTTAATATAATACTAAAAAGTAACAACTAAAACAGGAAATAAAACAAAGATAAACTGTTACACAACTGGCTGTTTTCATATGAAAGGGTCGGGGTTGGTCCAGAGTTTAGGAGCCACCACCTGAAAGGTTCCATTGCCTCTGGTTCTGATTATGGATCTAGGATCCTGGATCTAAGGAGGTTCATGAGCAGCTGTTCTGTGGATCTCAGAGCTCTGGAAGTAGTTCTGACAGATAAGACGGAGTCGGCCATTAAGACTCTTAAAAACTAGTTATGAATATTAAATGAGTCCTAAAAACCCTAAAATGGACTGGAAGCTGGTGTAAGGAGACCAGTACCGGTCCCAGTTAAAAGAGAAACTGCTACATTCTGTTCAGCCTGTAGGTGGCGTACTGAAACCATGAGTTATCCTCTGAATTAAAAATACATCTTGACCACTGAGCTAATCAGCTGGAAATCTAAAGGATAAGGATTTCTTCTGACAGGGTGGAGACGTCCCATAGACCCCATGTTAGGGTCAGTTTTTAGGAGGCTAGGTCTCAACTTTCAGGCTGCTTTAGCTCCACCCCAACATGACTCTCATTATAGTTTATATTTGGAGTATCCCAGTGTAGGTGTTTTTCCAAAGTGTTTTTCCTCAGGGCCACATATAGAAAAATACACAAAGGACCGGACCCTAACTAGACGTGAAGTATCGCCTCTCACTTATAAGGCAAGAATATTGGCAAAATCAATCAAATGCAGCTAAATTATGTCTGATAACTGAACATGTCCTGTATGAATGAAAAGGCGAGAGAGATAGGAGATGTGGATATTTCAAGCTTATTATACAAATCAATTATTGGGCTGGCTAACACATTGTTAATACTAATGTTTGTTGCTGCATATGATGCTGAGTGTTGGTCTGAATGACAGCTGGCAGGTCAGGGCTTAGTGGTTCAGATGGGAAGGACATCACAGAGATGTTGTCAGCCACTCTGGTTCTCAATCTAAAGCCCTATTGGCATGAGACTGGTTTTACTGGAGCACGTCCTGTGATTCACATATTAGCCCCTTTGTCTGTGTTTCATGTGGCGCATTCACAGGGGACAAATTCACGTTGTGTTGTTATGGTTCTGCTACTTTCTGTCTCACTCCACTGCATGTCATGCTTTTAATTACTTTGCAAATTATAATGGATGATAAAACATATTGTTGATACTGTTCATCCCAGGAAAGAAATTACCAATGACCTGTCAGTATTGAAATTAGCTCCACCTTTGCCTAAGAACAACAGAAAAAAGCCGCAAATAAAACAAAGGTCGTGAAAAGGTAAATCACATTAGGGTTAAGGTTAGTGTGTCGATTCACACTGGATAAATATTATCAGAGGACCTCTATTACAAGAATTATGGAAGGAATTTGTGGTGTACTTTTTACTTTACAAATCATGGGCTTGGACAACTTGCACATGTTCACAGACGACCACCATGATTATTAGAAATAACCAGAGGTCCCCATGTAAAGCGAATCTCACAGGTCTTCTCCTCCCACTCGGCGTTAAGAATTCTTTAAGTTAGAACAATTTCTGTATTCAGGCTTTAATTTTGAAGGGGGCCCTTTATTTTGAAGACAGTTTGTGCAGTTCCTCTTCTTTTCTCCATATTCTTCACTTTACATGTTTACAGTGGTGCAGCTGTCACTGATGTAGGTTGTGATAATACGAACGTCTACGTTCTACTTAGCTTTCTGATAGTGTTGTTTCACTGCTGGTGTATATTTCTACTCTTTAAAATGTCTGTCTTCACTCCTAACCCCAGCATGAATGCAATTTAGCATTGTCTGGGCTAACTGAGCTGTTTGTATGGGTGTTAGTCTTTCGATCACTTTCAGTCGATATATGCACATCACATGACTCGGGGTTAAAGCAGCAACTATAAAATACTAGACGTTTTTATTTACTATATTTTTAGTTAATGTGTTTAAGTTACTGTGGGATGCTGTATTTAATTTACAGCAGTAAGCGAAGAGAAACCAGTCTTTTATTTCTTGTTACATATACCAGGTACATGCTACTAGAACACAAAGGGAGAGCGCTGAAATCAAAATTCAAAAGGGATTTCTACTGTATTCCTCACATGAGCACGTGCTCATGTAGAAGATAGTTGCACTTACTACACTCGTTAAAATTCACAGTTTGTTTGCAATAAACTTTGTTATCAAAAAAAGAAAAAAAAAAAAAAAGAACTTAAGAGTGAAGTAGAAAATAAAGGTGTAAAATGGGCGTGAGTGACTTTGTGAAACCAGGAGCTGGGGGGCAATTCCAAAGCTACTATGTGATGCAGGTGGATGAACCTGGAAAAAAAACAAATAAAAAGGTATTTGGAGTAGATCAAGATGCGGCGGCACGAGGCTCCCAGGGCCACATTCCTACTACTACTACTTCCTACTAGTCCTACTCTGATTCTCTGCATATACATCCAGATGCAGTACTTTGTTCCAATCATTGTAAATGGAAATGTACACATTTACAGATGAATATTTTAACCCAATTATTCATCATGAACTTGCATTTAACATAGACTTAATTATCTCTATAAGCAGTATTTATATTTTTGAACAGCTTTTTTAACCGATATCTTTTATAACTGTAAATGAACTGTATCAATTCACTCTTTTTTAATCAACACGAGTGAAACAGTCACATTATGTTCACGTACATCAGAACAATATTATCACAACCTGACACCATATTCCATCTGTCTCTCATTAAATATGGAGCGAGCATGGTAGCTTAGCCAGCTAACATTAGCCATATTGAATATAGCTGAGCTAACGTAGCGTTGCTAACCGCGACTAGCGTTAGCGCGGTAGTTAGCGATCTTTCTGAAATATTTTTTTTCCACATATCGCAGTGAAACAACAGTACCACGATGCGTTAAATCATTACGAAACATTTCTGTAACTCCGACTGGTTTTACGAAAGTATCTCAATAAGCTGGCTAACATCCACAAGCTAATAACGAGGCTTAGCCTCTTAGCATGTACAGGGCTTACACGGCTGAAGTCTCTGTCCTCATAAACAACAGATTTATCAATACACTACGCGGGGACTAATCATTAATTTATGAGGTTTACATCACGTTTCGTCCGCACTCACAGTCTCGGGTGTGTCTCAGGAGGAGCTCTCGCTACGGGACCAGGTTACGGGGCAGCGCGGTAAACTTTCTCTTCAATAGCATAAATGGTCTGGTAGCCACGTGGGCTACAAGACAATACATTTTTAACATTAACAACTCTGACAACTGACATTAGCTAACATTAGCTAACATCAGCATCATCATGATTAAGTATTTGCCACAAACCTACACACATCAACTATCAGGGTCCTACAGCTTTCCATCTTTGCCCACCAGTTTTATGGCCTGAAGTCCTAGATTTATTTGTTTTTTATCCCTCTCTCTTGAGGGGAGCTGAGGAAATCTCAGAGTTTCATCTTTTAAGAGTGTCAGAAGGGTAGAGGTAGTAGGAGCTGAGGACCTAAATGCAGGGCCAACAATGAGGTACAGGAGTTCAAACAAAACGTATTTAATAATTAACAGACAAGGAAAGGCAGGGAAATACAAAATACAAAAATCAAAAAGAATCATGGACATGGCTGGAATCAAGGAACGTGGCAACTTGGGAATAACATTAACAACGAGACAAGGAACAGAGGGAAGGCAGAGTTATAAATACACATGAGGGCTGAGGGAAGACAAGACACAGGTTAAACGCATGAGGACAATCAACAGGTGCAAAATCAATGAACAATCAAGGGACACACAAGAAACAGACAGGAAATCCAGAACTCAACAAAATAAAACAGGAATTACAAGACAATTGTGACAAAAAGGTTTGAAGAACAATACACAGCACAGCAACTTCTCCTTTGTTTTCACCCATAAGGGTTTGATGTGGGGTTACTCTAAGTTACTGGTTACTGCCTAAGACAGCCCCTTGAGGAACGCCACAGCTAAGAGGTGATGGCGTTGAGGAATACTGGCCTAGCTGGAGGGGGGGCCTTGTAAACCCCCGGGTCCTGAAGACCTGCACTTCTTGTTTAACCTGAGCCTGTAGTTGGAAAGGACACCGGTGCTATGGGAAACATCCTGCATAGTAGTGGTGCCGAAGAAGCCCATCCCATCTGACCTCAACGACTTCTTGCACTGACGTCACACGTTATGAAGGTCCTAGAGAGACTCGTCCTGGCTCAGCTCAGACCCCTAGTGGTCCCTGGCTGGGGGGTCCCTGTCAGATACCGGTATTAGTAATGTAGGGGCATCACGGGGCATCGTCTCATCTCCTTTCCTGTCCACTCTGATTTCCGATACAGCTCTGGGTTCTGCCACCTGCAGAAGTTCCCTGATAACTCTGCAGGTTTAGGGAGTATTAGAGATGGACAGAAGGTGGAGTATAGGACACTGGTCGCAGACCAGGCAAACCAGGCAAACCAGGCAAACCACCTACTCCTGAACATGGACAAGACCAAGGAGCTGGTCATTGACTTCAGAAGGAAGAGGACATCAGTGGAGCCCATCACCATCCAGGGCCTGGAGGTGGACGTAGTGGACCCCTACAAGTACCTGGGAGTCTACGTGGACCACAGGCTGGACTGGAGGGACAACAGTGATGTTGTGGACAAGAAGGACCTGAGTAGATTCTAGTTTCTGAGGAAGCTCAGGTCTTTGAACGTGTGCAGTGAGTTACTAGAGTCTTTCTACCAGTCTGTTCTTTCCTGTGGTTTGTTAGGGAGTAGAACCAGCAAAAAGACATCAGTAAGATCGACATATGATCCGTAAGGAGTTGGAGTCATTTGTCTCAGTGAGGGACAGGAGGACACTGGATAAACCGACAATCCATCCCATCCACTACAGCAAACATTTGAGGGTCAGAGGAGCTCATTCTCCATCAGAATGATTCATAGTGAACGCTACAGAACCTTTTATTCCATATTCTATCCAGCTGTAGAACAGCTCATCTTTTTGTGACAATTAAGCTACTGTGATCAATTAATTTCCCTTGTGGATCATTAAAGTTCAAATAAGTCTGACTGCCGTCCATCAGGATCAACTCAGGATAACGTTCAGTTACTTCTCTCATTTTATAAAAGAAAGAAACTACCAGTCACTGATTGTTTGTTCAGACTGTTGAGTGATTTGATGATGAGATGGTTTTAAGTCAAGGCTCTTAAAGGGCTCAAACATATACTTTACATATATTTACATGTATTTACATACATTTATATACGTATACTTACATTTGAAAATATTCAAGCCACAAATTTCAAGACATTGTTTTTTATATATTCAAACCAAGCTTGATTACCAATTGCTAAAGTATATGAAGTCAATTAATTATTTTACCACATTTCCCTGGTCTTGTCTTTAAATATTGCATTTTTCTTTTCCCTTCCCTCCATCATCAGTAAAATAATCAGCCAGTAGTAACCGTCTCTCTTCTTATTGTTCTAACATATCGTTTGTTTTCATTCCCTAATGTATAGACGTTTGTTGATGCTAAATCTGGATTTGTGCCATTTTACCATCAGCATTACATTGATTTTAAAACATTTGTTGTAATATTCTTAGAGATGATGATAATAATAATAAATCTTCTTTGTGTGACATTTTATGAGTTTACATCAGTCTGCTCATAATGAGTTACTGAGTAGAAACTACTGACTGATGTGGTAGAGCAAACAAGGAGTGACGTATGATGCCAGCGGAATTGGTGCATCATGGGTAATGTAGTTTAGGTTCCAGAAGGTATGACCTGGAATGATAGAAAACCTCCCGGTAGACCAGAGGGTAAAATGAGAATGGGCCCTGTTTCGGCACCGTAGGTTAACTATTCATGATTCACTTTTATTCATTTTCTTTAAAAAGAAAACACAAATATGACTCTAACAGAATTTAACACTGGTGACCTGAAACACACAACATTATAAACAAGCTTCGCACAAAGGGAGATATAAACTTCTCTAAAAATGTCCAGAAAGTCTATAAACACCTGGCTAGCTGACAGGAAATGACAAACTTCACAGGGATTAAAATCAACGTAGGACAATCCCGTCAAATCTGACAAAGGTCAAATGGAAATCAGAGGTCAAAGGTCAGCGTGAGACCAGAAAAGCCAGAGTTGAGTTGCCGCAAGTTCAGATGTCAGATGTGATCAGGAGGAGAAGAAGCTCCCAGAATCCACGCGACGTCTTTTACGACTTTGTTGCTCAAAGAACTGACGTATGTCATCAGGAGTCACAACCTATCGGAGAAGAGAACAGTCACATGGCACCTATCAGAGAAGAGTCACATGACACCTATCAGAGAACAGTCACATGACACCTATCAGAGAAGAGAACAGTCACATGACACCTATCAGAGATCATCACATGGCACCTATCAGAGAAGAGAACAGTCACATGGCACCTATCAGAGAACAGTCACATGACACCTATCAGAGAACAGTCACATGACACCTATCAGAGAAGAGAACAGTCACATGACACCTATCAGAGAAGAGAACAGTCACATGACACCTATCAGAGAAGAGAAGAGTCACATGACACCTATCGAAGAAGAGAAGAGTCACATGACACCTATCAGAGAAGAGTCACATGACACCTATCAGAGAAGAGTCACATGACACCTATCAGAGAACAGTCACATGACACCTATCAGAGAACAGTCACATGACACCTATCAGAGAACAGTCACATGACACCTATCAGAGAACAGTCACATGACACCTATCAGAGAAGAGAACAGTCACATGACACCTATCGAAGAAGAGAACAGTCACATGACACCTATCAGAGAACAGTCACATGACACCTATCAGAACAGTCACATGACACCTATCAGAGAAGAGAACAGTCACATGACACCTATCAGAGATCATCACATGACACCTATCAGAGAAGAGAACAGTCACATGACACCTATCAGAGATCATCACATGACACCTATCAGAGAAGAGAACAGTCACATGACACCTATCGAAGAAGAGAACAGTCTCATGACACCTATCAGAACAGTCACATGACACCTATCAGAGATCATCACATGACACCTATCAGAGAAGAGAACAGTCACATGACACCTATCGAAGAAGAGAACAGTCTCATGACACCTATCAGAACAGTCACATGACACCTATCAGAACAGTCACATGACACCTATCAGAGAAGAGAACAGTCACATGACACCTATCAGAACAGTCACATGACACCTATCAGAGAAGAGAACAGTCACATGACACCTATCAGAGATCATCACATGACACCTATCAGAGATCATCACATGACACCTATCAGAGAAGAGTCACATGACACCTATCAGAGAAGAGTCACATGACACCTATCAGAGAAGAGAACAGTCACATGACACCTATCAGAGAAGAGAAGAGTCACATGACACCTATCAGAGAAGAGTCACATGACACCTATCAGAGAACAGTCACATGACACCTATCAGAGAATAGTCACATGACACCTATCAGAGAAGAGAATAGTCACATGACACCTATCAGAGAAGAGAATAGTCACATGACACCTATCAGAGAAGAGAATAGTCACATGACACCTATCAGAGAAGAGAACAGTGGAAAATTTGTCTCCAGGAAACTTTTGTCTTCTTCTAAACGTTGTCGTGTTCAGTGTTTGTTCTTCTTCATTCGTTTTTAGCAGGTTTTGGCCACCATTTAAATAAAAGAAGAAAAAACATTTTTATGCTACATAAAATACAAACGATAGGGTTTAGCTGAAGCCCGATACTAATGACGTCATTATGAAAATGCTTGGATCCGTCCTGATATCCCAACTCAACTCCAATCATTACTTCCAATCATTGGAGTAACACTCATCATGGCTCATGGGGGCAACTACACTCTAGCACCTTGTTGTATGAACCCACTGACAATCAAGGATCAGATCTGAACCACTTTCTCTGAGGGCTACATGGTTTGTACCAGTGCCGTCCCAGATGGACAGTTCAACACAGGCCAGACAGTCTCCTGAGGGGTCAAATGTCTCCTGTAAAACTCACCTTTCCCTCAGCTGCAAATCTCTGCAGGTAGTCCTTCAGTTCAGTTTTCATGTCATTGTACCCTGAAACAAACACACCAACACCATCAACACATGACCGTTGGTCCATTTCAGTCCTGGGCTACTAGATGTGACCGGTACCGTGGATGATCTCCAGCTGCTGAACTCGGTTCAGGTTGTCCAGGGCTGACATCAGAGGGTCGTGTCCCTGTTGTCTCTGTTCATTGTTCTTTCCTTTGTTTTCATAAGCCAGGACGGTGTCCGACTCGTCCAGCAGGAAGGACAGGCTGGCGTCAGACAGACGCTCCTGAGGACAAACGGGCAGACGGACACCACATAAAGTTTCTCAAAGACCCTAATGTCACAGAGACAGTTTTAGATGAACGTTACCTGGCAGGTGCTGCAGGAGCACAGTTTGGAGCGCCATGTTGACGGCCAGAACACGGCTCCTGACTGGACTCTTTTCTGACCAATCGCCTGCAGTTCCTTTAACCTGCAGCTCGGCGCCGCCTCCTCGCGGCTCCTCTTACAGCTGGGCTCCGTGGCCTCATCAACCTGAGAACCGATGGTTGATTAAAATGTGTTAAATCTGTTGTCTTTCCTCGGCTCATCAATAACAATCTCAGTCGGTCACAGTCAAGACCATTAGATCATTAGTTTATCATCCACCGGATCCTCAGGCTCCATTTTTATGGGATTTAGTTTCTACTGCAGATCAAATATTTGTGGCTCTTAATTTACTAAGAATGAAACAAAACATCAATCAAAGCCTTAGATCTTAATGCTTTTCAGATTGCACACACACATATTCCCTCCGCTTTTATTATCAGGAAACATCCATCACACCCACATACATTTATCATCCTGCCTGCAGACATGGAACCTTTTATACATCAGACTGTTGTCACCATGGTAACCGTGGGTGTCATCCAGGTGAGTCCTCACCTTTTCCTCTTTGTTCGGGACAATTGTGTTTGTCTCTTCTGTTACAGTTTCCTCCTTCACTTCTGCTGCAGCACCTGGGACTAAACAGGTAGTAGGGACAGTATTAGTCCTCGTTCTATGGGGACGAGTGGACTCGTGGTCGGTAGCATTAGTACCTGAAAGGAACTAAAGGTTTGAAAGGTGAGTTGTTACCTGCCAGGTGAGCAGCGTACGTCCACAGGAACGGGTTCTTTTTCATACAGGACTCACAGATCATCTCCTGTAACTCCACACAGTCTGGAACCGCGCAGCCCAGGTGCTACGGAGACACAGGGACAGATTAAAGGACAGGGACAGATTAAAGGACAGGGACAGGTTAAAGGACAGGGACAGGTTAAAGGACAGGGACAGATTAAAGGACAGGGACAGATTAAAGGACAGGGACAGGTAAAGGACAGGGACAGATTAAAGGACAGGGACAGATTAAAGGACAGGGACAGGTGAAGAGACAGGGACAGATTAAAGGACAGGGACAGGTGAAGAGACAGGGACAGATTAAAGGACAGGGACAGGTAAAGAGACAGGGACAGGTTAAAGGACAGGGACAGATTAAAGGACAGGGACAGGTGTGTTGGACTCACCCTACCGTGCAGCCAGTCCTCACACACCACACACTGAATCATCTCGTCCTCCACCTGGAGAAAAACAACAGCTTCATCTCAGAGGACACAGCTCAACCGGAGGACAGGTGATGTTCAGGTGTGTGTCTCACCTGGTCCTCTGGGTCGGGGTACGGCCGGCTGCAGGTGCAGTAAACTCCAAAGAAGTTGTGGCTGTATTTATTCAGAGAGTTGACCTCGTCCTTCTCCTGAAACAGAAAAGGCAAAAGCACCAAGTGACTTTGAGTCTGTGAGACGATCAAGCTTTAAATGACTCGATTCGTCAACATCTGAACTCACAGGATGAAGTTTACACTGAAGGTCTGAGAACTTCCCATTTCCACAGTCACAGCGAAAGTTCCTGCAGAAAACACAAACACTGAAGATGTGTCGACGCAGATGATGTGATCAGTTATAACTACAGTACTTCTGACTCTAAGGGTCCTCTGGACATCAGTCAGTTAACAACAGGACATCCCATCATGAGCCCATGTGTTCATGTTCAGCTCTGTTCCTTTAGTGACGGGTGGTGGTTCTGGTGCTGAAGCAGTCAACAACTGACTTGGTCTCAAGCTTCAATAATTCTCAGAAAATCCTCAATATCGTCTTTTTACAATATGTGTTCAGGTCAAGACTCTAGATTTAGGGTTAGTGTCTCTACTGAGATGTCTCAGTGTCTCAGGCAGGTGGACACAAAGACTGATGACGATATATTGACAGGTGAGTGGTCACCTCTTGGTGTAGAGTTCAAAGAGGTCGTGACCTTCGTGACATTTGTATGAACAGGCCAAACAGACTCCGGCCGCCTCGCCTCCCTTTGGTGTACAAGTGCTACAGGCGTATAGAGCCTGGCGCTTCACGTAGCCCTGCAACACAGAATCAGCTTCTGATCAGCTGTTAGAAACACCATCAGAACATCCGAACACTGATCCTTAAAGACCAGCAGCGTCCTACAGAACAAGACGTCTAGTCTCACCTCTGATATTCATTAACCTCCATTCATTCATTTAAATAAACATTCAATCAGTCTTATATTATTATATCATGCTCAAGCATATATTATACCTTATACTGATGCTTTAATAATTATTTGAAGTGTCTACAGTCTGACCTGAGGGTATGAGCAGTGGTCAGAGTCGCTTCCTGCCAACACAGCTGAAGCTTCTTCCTCCAACTCTTCATCTTCCTCCAGGACATCGACCAGAGACACTGTCTGCTCCTCACACATGTTCAGCTCAGTGGACAAGAGTCTGTTTACACGGATTTAAAGGAGAGAACAGCTGATCGCACCGGGAGGCTCTAGTGATTGTCTGAGATCTACGTTTAGAGCAGCTCAGCATTAGTCAACATGTAGTCGCCAACATCATCATTAACAACCAGTAAACATCGTTACGGGTAAATTTAAAAGATACTTTTTTGACCTCATTATTTATCATATATCTCCATCAGTAAGAGCAGCAACGATCAGTAACTTCCTCCAAACATGGGTCTGCTCCAAGCTAATGCTAATGCTAGCACTGTTAGCTCTCATAATAAACATACGAACTCACCGAGCTGAACCGGAACCGGACCGACAGCGTAGTCGCAGAGTTTACGCCGTTTAATGCGACCGTGATCCCGGAGACCGCCGGACTAACACCGACCAATAATCGGTTCGGTCTAAAGTTCAGATGATGCGATGTTTCTAATGTTCAGATGATGCGATGTTTTCTCCCAAACTGCTAGCTGCTGCTGGCTAATGACAACTTCCGCTTTACTACCGCAGATTGTATTTGGCGGCATTCTGGGTTCAGGGGTCACCGAATATAAAAATAAGTCACAGCGACAAATAACAAGTACAACGTCAGCATTGTAATACTGTATAAATCCATAATTACGATACGCTAAAACAAAAGTGGCTCCCTACTGGACAGTTGTTTCTCGTTACTTGAAATAAATTCACTTTTGTCACAGTCTATTCAGAGGAAAATATTTTCATTATTTTTCTAAAAAGGAATATTAACGGGACGCACTTGAAGGCAGCACGCCGTGCGTGATGACGACATTAGATTGTCGTCGTAAAGATGGCGGCCGTTGCGGTGTTAGCAGAGCTGAAGCTCAGAGACGGACAGAGAGAGAAGATCAGCGTTAAAGTAGAAAATAATCTCACTTCTCTCATCAGCGGAATTAACGAGCTCAACGCGAACGTGTCGCAGCTGCTCAGCGAACTGGTGGAGCAGGAGAAGACCCACGGAGTCTGCGCACAGGGTGAGTTCATGCGTTCAGTCACAGCGGAAATGAAGAATGCGTCACCTGGAAGGGGCGGGGTCAGAGGTCGGTGTCGCTATAAAAGAGGTTCGGTTTCTATTTTATTATTGATGGAACATCCAAACCAATCAGCTGTGACATCACGTGTTACTCATCATGCACAACAAGTCGACCAGACCCGGTTCTATTACAAAACTCGATGACTATCAGCATGAAATTAACTTTAAATGTCAACTACTACCTGCTAAAAGCCTCCTGCTCTGACCACAGGGGGTCATGTAGTTTAGATCTGAGCATTTCAGGAGGAGGATGATGATCTGCTGTGTTTCAGGTGAGGAAGACGAGGAGAGCGATGAAGATGAACCAGACAACGTCCCAAACGTGGAGCTACAACCTCCAGCTAAAAGATCCAGAAGTTGAGGACTCATTTTATTGATGTTGTATTAAAGTTGTCATGATAAACAGTGTCACGTGACTCATGTCATTAAATAATCAGAGAATCCTGCTCGTGGATTGGCTGTGAGCTCATCAGATAAATTACTAACTTATATATTCAGCCAATCACAGCACAGGATCGTCTATGACGTCACAAACATAAAATAACACAGAGGAACATGATTGACAGTCCGCACCGAGGGCAACATGACCACAGAGTGTTTGCTTAAAGGCACACAGGCAGTGACATCACAAACCAATCGTTCTATCGGGTCGCCCTATGTCTCGATGAGCGTTCCCGCTCTGTGATTGGCCGGTTTGGTGGCGTGGCGGCGGCTGCACAGCAGAGCAATGCAGACAGGAAGGACACAGTAGCCGATGGATCGTGGGTCGGCCCTCGTACACGAGAACAGGAAGAGGAAGAGCTGCAGGTATGGCAGCAGGAAGGCCGACGCCCACATCCACACAGGAAGTGGTGGGAGGTTGGCGGCGATGGCTTGGGGCGGAGCCGACGGACTGACACCGCCTCTCTGCACACGCTCCAAACTGAAGCTATGAACCTCAAACACGTAGTACGCCGCCATGACGCTGAGCAGCAGGTAGAGGACCACGGCCACCCATCCCATCCTCTGACGGAAGTTCATCATCCTCCATACTGTGACAGCAGAGATACAAGTAAAACATTAATAATAATAATAACTACCCGTCACAGGAAATAATCAACATGATTAATACATGGAGTAAGTCGGTAGGTGCCAGAGTCCATTCAAATTTCTGCTGTTTCTATGAGGGACGACTCAAATAAAATCAAATATTATATTTATCTAACTAAACCTTAAACCTGATGTTTTAACGTCTCAATAAATAAAAACTAAATCAGACTCGTTTGACGTCAGAGGGTTTGTTAGAAGTTAAGGTGATGAAAATGGAGCAGGAAGATGCCCCTAAACATGGACCATCCTCAGGTTTGTTCATTAAACCAAAACCCAGAATTTAATCTGTCAGTAAATGAGACTCATTACAAAACATGATCAAACTGAGCATTTAATGTTGGAAATAAAACTTTAAAATTCATTTAATAATAAATCATTCATCAATAGTCCTCAACCAGATTTCAGCCACTCTTCATTCTCATTTTAATTCATGTTGAACGGCAGATCATCTTCATCGTCTTCATCATCATCATCATCATAAACCTCCAATTCTGTCCTTTATTTCAGAATCAGAATCACTTTATTGATCCCAGGGGGAAATTACTTTTCGTTACAGCAGCTCCAGCCCAAAGTACCAGTGTTTAGAATAAAGAGCAATCAGAATAAGTAAGAGAATGTAAACAATATAGGAAATATATATATGTGTGTGTGTGTCTGTCTGTGTGTGTGTGTGTGTGTGTGTATATGTGTGTGTCTGTGTGTGTACAAGTATAAGTGAAGTGAACCTGAGTTCCGAGTTGTTGCTCTACAGAGAAAACAGTTTTGCACATGGTGAGAATATATAAGGAAATATATACAAGTGTATGAAAATAATGAAGTTATGCATGTGATATTGCACAATCTCAGGGTCAGTACAGTTATAAATATGGATTATAGTTACAAACATTATTAAACATTTTAGTTCATTGTTTCTGTTTCACTGAGGAAAGAGACTGGAGGCACGATCCTTGTACATGGACACGTGCTTAGAGGACAGGGGACATCATATCATCAGCTTCGTCCTCCTCTCTTAGCCTACTGTCACCCTGTTAGCTTCCCGCTAGCAGCCTGTTAGCCCTGTGTTAGCAGCCTGTAAGCAGCCTGTTAGCAGTGTATTAGCCCCGTGTTATCACCCTGTTAGCCTCCTGTTTGCAGCCTGTTAGCAGTGTGTTAGCCTCCTGTTAGCCTCCTGTTTGCAGCCTGTTTGCAGCCTGTTAGCCTCCTGTTAGCCTCCTGTTAGAAGCCTGTTAGCAGTGTATTAGCCTCCTGTTATCACCCCGTTATCACCCTGTTAGCAGCCTGTTAGCAGCCTGTTAGAAGCCTGTTAGCAGTGTATTAGCCTCCTGTTATCACCCCGTTATCACCCTGTTATCACCCTGTTAGCCTCCTGTTTGCAGCCTGTTAGCAGTGTGTTACCCTCCTGTTAGCTTCCTGTTTGCAGCCTGTTAGCCTCCTGTTAGCCTCCTGTTAGCCTCCTGTTAGCCTCCTGTTAGAAGCCTGTTAGCAGTGTATTAGCCTCCTGTTATCACCCCGTTATCACCCTGTTAGCAGCCTGCAGCCTGGTTTGCGTATTAGCCCTGTTATCACCGTTATCACCCTGTTATCACTGTAGCTCGTTTGCAGCTGTTACAGGTTACCCTCCTGTTAGCTTCCTGTTTGCAGCCTGTTAGCCTCCTGTTAGCCTCCTGTTAGCCTCCTGTTAGCCTCCTGTTAGAAGCCTGTTAGCAGTGTATTAGCCTCCTGTTATCACCCCGTTATCACCCTGTTAGCAGCCTGTTTGCAGCCTGTTATCAGCCTGTTAGCAGTGTGTTAGCCTCCTGTTAGCCTCCCGTTATCACCCTGTTAGCAGCCTGTTAGCAGCCTGTTAGCATCCTACTAGCTGGTGTTTCCAAGACCTTACCTTCATCCACTCTTTCAGCTGCAGACTCGATGTTTTAATCCGCTTCAGCTCCAGGAATGAGTCTCGGAATTCTCCTGCATCTCTTCCTGTTTAGTCACCTGACCTGTGGGTGACGTCATCTCTTCCTGTTTAGTCACCTGACCTGTGGGTGACGTCCACCACCTGTTTTATACATCTTAAAACTTTATTAAGAAATACAATCCAGTGCAAAGACAACCGCCAGGGGTGCGTGCGTTTCTTTTTGTGACCATTTCTTAGTAACGACCAGGAAAGAAGCACCTGTCACAGCGCCACCTAGTGTTCACCCAGAGTAACGCAGAGAAGGCCCAGGTTCAGGAAGCATGAAATACTACGTGCACTTACAAACCCTAACCATGTTAATTATTACATGTATTTTTGTTATGCCGCTTGTTTTAAATAAAACCTTTTTGTCTCCACCCATTTTCTGATTTATTTTTGGGGATCAACGTCCTCAAACTGAGAACTAATGAATAAAGAGAAGCTTCAAAATCAAACTATTTCATTATCTGGTCACAGCAAAAAACACAGGAAACCTTAATAATATAGATTAGATTAGATTAGATTAGATTAGATTAGATTAGATTAGATTAGATGCAACTTTATTGTCATTCCATGTACACAATGAAATGTGGTTTGGCTTCTAATCACATGGGAAACGACTATTGTAGTAAGTAAGTTAGTATTTTGATAGTAATAGAAGGCCTATATATTAAAGACAAGTGTAATACTATAATATTAATATATACACCACCACTCACACGTTACCATTCAATGCAGTTTTTTTACTTTCTACATTGTAGATTCATACGTTCTATAGAATAGAATGGAGCAAAGATAAAAATGTTCAATAATTCCAAATGTGTTTTATATTTTAGGTTCTTCAGAGTAGCCCCTTAGTTTTGTGGAGAGAACCCGGGTCCTTCTCTCCATGAGCTTCATGATGTAGTCACCAGAAATGGTTCCAGTCCACAGCTGAGCGTTGTGGAGGTTCTAGTCTTCATAGTGGGGCTGGTTCTCATCTAAACCCACCAAGGGCCACGAGGAGCCCGGCTCAGAATCCGCTTTTAACAGGAAGAAACCTGGAGCAGAACCCAGATCATATGGAGGAACCATCTGCTGAAGGTTCAAGTTCTGTATCTACTGTAAATTACTTGTTTACTGTATGTGTTCATTCATAGTTTTGATGCCTTAGTGAGAATATCAATGAAGTCATGAAAAAAAGAAAAAAGCATTAAATTAGATAGATAGATAGATAGATAGATAGATAGATAGATAGATAGATAGATAGATAGATAGATAGATAGATAGATAGATAGATAGATAGATAGATAGATAGATAGATAGATAGATAGATAGATTAAACGATCAAGGATCATGTTAATAGCAGAAGAGAAGTTTTTATTGGTTGTTGTTCAGATCAGATCATCACAGTCTCTTTCCATCAAAACAACCATAAAAGCTATGACAACATGTTTTACAGGACGTACATTCATCTGTATTGATGGATTCACTGGACTCACATTATTAAATAACAATAAACTATTGTTCCATGTTTCAAGAGCAGCTTCCATAACCGAGCCCCAGGCCGCCCAGCGCCCAGCCCAAGACCCAAGCGCCCAGCCCAGCGCCAGCCCAGCCCCAGAGCCCAGCCCCAGCCAGCCCAGGCCAGCCAGGCCAGGCCCAGGCCCAGGCCCAGGCGAGCCCAGCCCAGGCCAGCCACCCAGCCCCAGGCCCAGGCGAGCCCCAGCCAGGCCAGGCCCCAGGCCCAGGCCGAGCCCCAGCCCCAGGCCCAGGCCCAGGCCCAGGCCCAGGCCAGCCCCAGGCCCAGGCCCAGGCCCAGCCCCAGGCCCAGGCCGAGCCCCAGCCCCAGCCCCAGCCCCAGGCCCAGGCCCAGGCCCAGCCCCAGGCCCAGGCCCAGGCCCAGGCCCAGGCCCAGGCCCAGGCCGAGCCCCAGCCCCAGGCCCAGGCCCAGGCCCAGGCCCAGGCCCAGGCCCAGGCCCCAGGCCCAGGCCCAGGCCCAGGCCCAGCCCCAGGCCCAGGCCCAGGCCCAGGCCCAGCCCCAGGCCCAGGCCCAGCCCCAGCCCCAGCCCCAGCCCCAGGCCCAGGCCCAGGCCCAGGCCCAGGCCCAGGCCCAGCCCCAGCCCCAGGCCCAGGCCCAGGCCCAGGCCCCAGGCCCCCAGCCCAGCCCAGCCCCAGGCCCCAGGCCCAGCCCCAGGCCCAGGCCCAGGCCCAGGCCCAGGCCCAGGCCCAGGCCCAGCCCCAGGCCCAGCCCCAGGCCCAGGCCCAGCCCCAGCCCCAGGCCCAGGCCCAGGCCCAGGCCCCAGGCCCCAGTCCCAGCCCCAGCCCCAGGCCCAGGCCCAGGCCCAGGCCCAGGCCCAGCCCCAGGCCCAGGCCCCAGGCCCCAGTCCCAGCCACAGCCCCAGGCCACAGCCCCAGGCCCACCCTCCACCACAGCAAGGTGACGTCCGTCCCTCCATCCATCTATATCACCAGGTCTGTTCATAACTTTTATGGACAGGATTTGTAGGTGCAGCCGGGTGGTGGAGGGGGTCGAGTTCGCCTCCTGGACGTCTGCCTTTAGAGGTGTTTCGGGCATGTCCCACCAGTAGGAGGCCTTGGGGTCACTCCAGGACAGGATGGAGGCTTTATATCTCTATATCTTTATATCTCTTAATGGGAGCAACTGGAGATTCCTTCAGTGGAGCAGGTGGAAGTGGCTGGAGAGAGGGACGTAAACCAAAGACAATGGAATGGAAGAGAATAAACTATCATTATTTTATTGTCTTCAAACTGAATCTGTGGTGGAGTTCATTTCTTCTTTGTGCTGCTGTGTCCTCCACCGTTTGTGTTCTCTTGTTTCCTCCGAGGTTTTCTAACAGAAACAGTTTAAAAGTCACTCACACAAGAAACATCAAATAGGATAATAAATAATAAACTCAATTAATGAAACATATGGAAATTGCTGCTGTATTTATAATTTCATATGATTTAGGTCATAGACCCTAAATAAAGATGGAGGCAGAACTGCTCCTCTAAAGTAAAGCCAAATATGTAGAGTCCCGCCCCCTGGTGGCTATAGGTCATATCCTCCGCCCCCTGGTGGCCGACTGCAGTAACAGTCATGAGACTCTGGCTACAAAGTCACATCATGGCACCGCCCACATCCTCGGGAAAATACTAATGAGAGGAAGTGGAGACATGGCATCCATATTTATATACGGTCTATGGAGACGTGTTTAGTCCATATTTATATACGGTCTATGTAGGAGACGTGTTTAGTCCATATTTATATACGGTCTATGGAGACGTGTTTAGTCCATATTTATATACGGTCTATGTAGGAGACGTGTTTAGTCCATATTTATATACGGTCTATGGAGACGTGTTTAGTCCATATTTATATACGGTCTATGGAGGAGACGTGTTTAGTCCATATTTATATACGGTCTATGGAGACGTGTTTAGTCCATATTTATATACGGTCTATGGAGGAGACGTGTTTAGTCCATATTTATATACAGTCTATGGAGGAGACGTGTTTAGTCCATATTTATATACGGTCTATGGAGGAGACGTGTTTAGTCCATATTTATATACAGTCTATGGAGGAGACGTGTTTAGTCCATATTTATATACGGTCTATGGAGGAGACGTGTTTAGTCCATATTTATATACAGTCTATGGAGGAGACGTGTTAAGTCCATATTTATATACGGTCTATGGAGGAGACGTGTTTAGTCCATATTTATATACAGTCTATGGAGACGTGTTTAGTCCATATTTATATACAGTCTATGGAGGAGACGTGTTTAGTCCATATTTATATACAGTCTATGGAGGAGACGTGTTTAGTCCATATTTATATACAGTCTATGGAGGAGACGTGTTTAGTCCATATTTATATACAGTCTATGGAGGAGACGTGTTTAGTCCATATTTATATACGGTCTATGGAGGAGACGTGTTTAGTCCATATTTATATACGGTCTATGGAGGAGACGTGTTTAGTCCATATTTATATACGGTCTATGGAGGAGACGTGTTTAGTCCATATTTATATACGGTCTATGGAGGAGACGTGTTTAGTCCATATTTATATACGGTCTATGGAGGAGATGTATTAAACACATTTATTGATTTTTGTTCAGAGTAAACACTGATCAGCTGTTGTGTTCTTAAACCAGATCCATTACTGTGGAGACTCACCTGATCGCTGTGAAACACACAATAAAGACGATCAATAACATGATTAGCGATGTGCAGGTGATGGAGATCAACATGGGAGTGGACAGATGTTCAGACGTCACATCTGGACCAGCTGAGGACACTGAGACAGGAGATTTAAAGATGGACCATGATTAGTGAGGACGTCCTCCTACATTAAAACTTCTCCCCAGTGTAATTAAACTCAGATTATCCAACCAGCTGTCAAAGCCCCGCCCACACAGGTGCAGTCAGTAAGCATTCACATCAACCAGCACAATCATATTTACACTGCAGCACTCAATTACCCAAAACACCCCACACACCAAAACAACACAAACAACAACATGATCAGTGACACAATGACATCAACAATCAAGACTTCCCAGCATGCAGTGGGATTGAGGTGAAGTACACCTGAACAAGTGAGAAGAACGGAGATGTATGTTTACCTGTGAACGTCACCTGTCTGGGAGGAGGAGGAGGAGGAGGAGGAGGAGGAGGAGGAGGAGGTAACACAGTGTAAAACTGGCAGCTCGTCTCCATGGCAACGCGTGGACACACTCACCCCCAGGTAGACACCAGGTTCAGGTTTGGGCAATTTCTGCTCTGAGGCTCAGACAGACTTTTTAAAATTAGTTTTTAACGTTTCTGATTTTACCTAGAACCCCCAACAGATCCTGGTCCAGAGAAGTTCTGGTCCGATCCAGTCCAGATCAAACCAGATGCTGCTTCTCCTTCTGAAACTTCAGCGTCTCTGTTGATCTGGTCTGAATCCTGATAAAAGCTGTGAGGAGAGAGAGAGAGAGAGAGAGAGAGAATGTGTGTGTGTGTGTGTGTGTGTGTGTGTGTGTGTGTGTGTGTGTGTGTGTGTGTGTGTGTGTGTGTGTGTGTGGTGCGTTCAGGTGCAGCTTTAAAAATACATTTATCTAACATGAGCTCAGCACCGCTGCATCTAAAGCAAATGTAGTAACGTTATTAGAAGGAGGTGGAGGAGGGAGATGTGGTAGAAGAGGTGGAGATTAATGACAGGACAGAAAACACCAACAGTTTTTTTATTATTATTATTTTATTTGTTCTTTTATTTGTTCCATGACTTGAACATGGTTATGTCCTATTAAATCAACCAATCAGGGGTCTCCACCTGAGTGATGCCACAAAGCAGGAAACTAAACTAACAACATGCAGCAAAATGAGTTTGAATAAAGAGAAGAGACAGGTGGTCAGAGTCAACCTATGGGAGGCCAACAGAAAAGCTGATGGACAAAATCAAATACAGAGGTTTAGATGAGACAATGCATATTAATAACTCATCAACTCGATCCGTCTGAATGTGGTTTATGATCTGAGGTTGTGGAAGGTCGTCATCATATCCTCGTTAATGTGGATTATTGATCTGCTCAGATTAATTATTAGAGACAAGTGGGAACTGCTGCTGATTTAATGACACAGGAAGACATGACATCATCTGTTTCTGCTGCCGTGGCGACAATCAGCTGATTAATGTCTCACAAAGAAACCGTGGCGTCATTGTGAATGTTGATAAATCCTCAGAGTCTGGGTTCACATGCTGCAGTCCTCATCATTTTCATCAGTCATAGAATCAACACACTGAATGTTTCACTGAAGGAGCTTCCTCTTCTCTTTTCTCTTTTAGCGTCGACTGAACAACCATCAGTCGATAATCATTCGACCATCAATGGATCCTGCTGATCTAAACCAAATAAAACTCACACATTCTCCCGGGTGTTTGACTGTCTCTATCACGTAACTGATCAATACGAGGGGACCAGTAGTCATCAGTAGTCATCCTCACACACCTACTGATGTTGGAGGAAGCGAAGGAGACCTCCAGGCAGCAGGAGCCTCTTCAAGCTTCGACGTCCAACCAGCTGCAGAATCCGTAGCCTGCAGAGGTGCAGAAGAGGCCGTGGTGGCGCTGCAACCGAGCCAGACACAACCAGACCATGAGACGGAAACGCACCAGACAAACAGACGTGATCAGCTGATTATCGGACATTCAGTCACCTGCTTTTTCCTTGATGCTGCTCCACTCAGAGTAACTGTCCAGGTGTTCCATCAGCCTGGAGCAGAGAGTCACATGACCAACGTAATCCAATAGGACGGAAATTATTGGCCCCGCCCACCGACAGATACTGGGGACGGAGATCATCTCACAGAACTGTCAATCAAACAATCAATCACAGACCTGTCAATCAATCAATCAATCAATCAATCACATATTTGTCAATCAATCACAGAACTGCCCATCAATCAATCAATCACAGATCTATCAATCAATCAATCAATCAATCAATCACAGAACTGCCCATCAATCAATCAATCGCAGATCTGTCTATCAATCAATCAATCAATCAATCAATCAAAGATCTATCAACCAGTCAATCAATCAACCAATCAATCAATCAATCAATCACAGATCTGTCAATCAATCAATCAAACAATCAATCAATCACAGAACTGCCCATCAATCAATCAATCACAGACCTGTCAATCAATCAATCAATCAATCAATCACATATCTGTCAATCAATCACAGAACTGCCCATCAATCAATCAATCACAGATCTATCAATCAATCAATCAATCAATCAATCAATCACAGAACTGCCCATCAATCAATCAATCGCAGATCTGTCTATCAATCAATCAATCAATCAATCAAAGATCTATCAACCAGTCAATCAATCAACCAATCAATCAATCAATCAATCACAGATCTGTCTATCAATCAATCAATCAATCAATCAATCAAAGATCTATCAATCAATCAATCAATCAATCAACCAATCAATCAATCAATCAATCAATCAATCACAGATCTGTCAGTCAATCAATCACAGACCTGTCAATCAACCAGTGGCAGCTCTAATGAAGTTGTTGAATGTTGAATGAAAATCCGCTCAGTGTCTCACCTGGACGCCCCTCTCTGGGAAGACTTGGTCGGCATCCCTCTCTGCACGGGTGGTTTTGATTGGAGGATGAGGTCGGCTGCCATACACACAGTCAAAGCAGGAGAGGGCGTTGCCTCCGTGGTCCAGCAGGTATTTGAACAGAGGCAGGTACTTCATGGAGAACATGTATACAGCGGGGAAGGTGGTGGGGTGGGTGGGGATGGTGGCGTTGATGTCAGCGCCGTGTTCCACCAGCAGGGTGACGGTCTGGACGCAGCCCATCCTGGCTGCCACCATCAGAGGCTTAAACACGTCCAGGTTGGGATTCGCACCGGCAGCAAGGAGCATGTGAACAGCTTCGATGTTTCCGTTGATGACTGCAAAGTAGAGTGAGGTGCTGCGGCGGTCCTCGTACAGTTTGGACCGGTCATGTGACAGCTGAGCGTTGACGTCGAAGCCAGCTTCAATCAGGACCTCCAAGACATCGTCACGGTTACGTTCAGCGGCCAGATGCAGCGGACTGATACCAGTTCTCCGCACTCTGGCTTGACTGGTGGGTGCGATTAACATGGAGACAATCCTGGAAACAAAAGAACAACAATCAGCCCGGCCTGATCTGGTTGGATGACATGCATCTCTATCTATATCATTTACTGACTTCTACTGACATCTATTGAGCCTACATTTCACTTCCTCTTTGGGCCGCGATGTGGAGTGGTAACAGTCCCGTCTTTCCAGGTTTGTTGGCATCAGCATTCTGAGAAATGAGGAACTCAACAATTTCCTCGTGTCCATTTTTAGCAGCTTCATACAAAGATGTTGCTCCATCAGCTGCTTGACTGTTAATGTCTGCACCTGCAGGAAACACAGTGGAGTTACGTGTTAGCAGTGTGAGTTAGCAGTGACAGCAAATGTGTTCAACTGTACAAATTCATTCACCATGTTTGAGGAGGAAGCGCAGCGTAGCAAGTTGCCCAGTCTGTGCTGCGGTGAAGAGCGGCGCGATGCCGTACTCGTTGGTGAGACTGAGCTTGGCTCCAGCCTTCAGCAGCATTTCGCAGATCTCCACATTGTTTCGAATTACAGCTTCCTGCAGAGCCGTGCAGCCCTGAATACAGCGAGTGTTCACTGCAGCTCCGTGGCTCAGTAGTAACTCCACAATGGCAGCATTGTTCCTCTCACAGGCTACAGAGAAGCAAAACCAGTTTGTTAAAAGACCCTCCACACAAAGTACAGACCTCACCAGTTCTCCTGGATAAAATAATCCACCACAAAAACCAGAGCACGGTTTATCAGGACGTGATGTGGTCACTAGCTATGTAGACAGTCTTTGTGTCTCTGCTCAGCATTGGGTTAGCATTCATACTCCACTGCAAACAACCAACAATCCAATGAAGTGAAGGTAAAGAAACAACATTGTCTCTGGGGTGTGTTACCTTTGTAGAGTGGAGTCTCTTTATCATGGTTTGTCACCTCAATGTCAGCTCCATATTCTAGCAGAACCTCAACACATCGAAACTGCTCTTTGCTGACGGCTATCATCAGCGGCGTCTCCCCGCGCTCTGTCCTCTTGTTGGTCATCCCCGGCTGAGCTATTCAAACAATCAGAGATGAAAAGCCTCTGTCTTCAGGACACCTTGATGTCTCTGTGACTGTGTCTGCATGTGGACCTACCTGACAGCAGCACTCTCAGACATGTGTCCTGGCCGTACCACACTGCCTGGTGAACCGCTAGCCAGCCCGGTTTACTCGGCAGCATCAGGTTCGTCCCTGGACTCATCACCAGTGTTTTGACTTTCCTTATGTCACCTAAACTGATAGCTCTGAACAGAGGCTCCTCCTCCCTGCAAGGAAAACCACAGCCACATCAGCCACATGTGCACATACGTGGACATTCTCACCTGGTTGGACTTGTTCTTCGCTGACTATTCAACCATTCAAATTTAGAAATAGTTTCTAAGTAGTACTTCTGCCTTAAACGTTGCTATCTGAGGCATTTGAAACAACATTTTGTCGTAGTTTGCATGTGTGGTGTGTATTTTACATGACAAACAAAGATCTATCTATCATATTATACTTTGCGTTACAAAGTTCAAATGACACAGGTGGTTCCACATACAGAGATGTCTGATGAAAACCAAACTCACTCATCAGTTTCTGGGCCGATATGAACCAGGCCACCGTCTGCTCTGCGATACGCCATCATCCTCCTCCCTGAACCTGTTATGAACCGACTCACCGTCCCGTCAAATGTCTTCCTGTCACCAAGACAACAACCAGGCAAAGACAAGGTCAGTAGCCAATCAGTAGCTAATCTGTCAAAGGCCTGTGAGTAGAGATGTTGAACAGTTCATGTGTTTGAGCTTTTCACTGACTTGTTTCACGACCTGAAACTGTTGCTGGTGGAAATATTATTTCTTAATTTTTCTGAGCTTGAAAACCTGAAAACGTTCAGTCTCTTCTTTTTACTTGTTTAGATCACAAGCATATTCTGCATAAATAACTGTGGTGAAATAACCACTGATACAACTAGTCAGTTCGACATGTTGGCTCTCCAACCCATTCAACATCTCTAAATACCAAAATGTAGTCAGGTCAACATCACTCATAGGAAATACGAACCTTTTACACACTGAGTCCAAGTCCAAGTTTAAGGGGTCAGAGGTACGAGGACATGACGTCAGACAGAATCACTGTAAACCCGGATAAGCTGATTGTACTTAACCTTTAAGTTACTGACAGTAGAAAAAATTCATCTGTTTAAGTATCGTCAACTTAAATGTACAGAAGTCAGAATTTAACATTACATACACTTAATGGTTTACGTAATCACAAAAGAAAAGTACAGTGGAGTCTACTTAAAAGTACAATAGTCAAAACTTAATATTGTAAGTCAAATACATACTTAATATATTACATTTTAATATATATATGTATTTGGGATAATTACTTCCAATTAAATTATTCTTTTGTCAATGACCACACAATGCATGTACATTTTATTTATTTTATTTAGACACACATCAGAGCAATATATATGTATTAACAATGACACTGTGTGAAACACTAGATGTAGATCCAAAATAACAGAGTTATTGTTTTCATAAAATTATTAAAATGGTCTTAGGGTTAACAGTATATTCTTACTTTTTGCTGCAGATATGACCTTACAGTACCTTTCTATGATGCAGCAAACAGAACCTGTGTATTGAATTAGGAAAGGATTTCCTTCCAAATACAATCACAGCATAGTTTTAATTTCTTTGCTTTGTGAACAATTTTCAAGCATGAACAAAAAACAACAACACTGACAACGTAGCAGCATACTGCAAGTGCAAAAGTAAAAACTGTAGGCTTTGTGTGCCACACACAGAAGCAGGCATTAGGAACAACAACAACAACAACAACAACAAAAAATGCAACTTTCTAAAGTGTGTCTGTAGAATTATTTCAGTAAAACGAACAACACTAGACACGTGCAGTACAAGAAGTATCACATGTTACTAAGCTCATTTTCAATAATTTACTTGTACTTTGGGGTTGAAAAACCTTTCAAACTCAGATGCTGAAGTTGTTTTCATTTAGAAAAACCAAGTCCTGGGAACTTGCACCTTTTCAAGAGTACGTTTCAACGTTTGCACATGCTCACTGCACAGGTCAACAACCACCTGCCTCTTGGCGCGTTTCGTTGGACTTGGACAGGGCTGCAGCGATCGTCATTTAAATTTACGGTTTTAGCATTTAGCTGCTGCTTGGAACATTGATTTGGTGAGTCCATGCTTGACTAAAAGAGGAACTATGCAAGTCTGTGTGCTTTTCCACTGTTTTGCTAACCGTCCTACCGGCCAGTGCATTTGAAATGAAATGAAATCGGCGAGAAAGCAATCAGTAGAGCGATGGATAACATGATCTCTTATGTATATACGATGTACGACGTGTGTCTCGGTGTAGTCTTATCCGTCATAAACAAGAGATTAGTGGTTACAGGGCGCATTTGTGTAGCAGTGCTACCAAGTCTAGAGCTGGGGGGTGGGGTGGGGGTGGTTATTTTCTTAGAACTTCGCTTGGAGATGCAAGGACATACTCGCATCCCACGACTTGTCAAACGTAAAATAAAGTTGCAAAATCCTAAAATATCAGTGAAATTAGGTGCTTGTTGTTATCGCTAATGTACTTGAGGTGAAACCATGCGGGTGGGGGAAGGGAGGCGGTATATGGGTCATGTTCACTTGGTTTCTGCTTTAATATATTGTTTTCAAGTAAAGTACTCTTTGTCTTACAGTGAGGATTTATGGATTTCACTCAGTGTTATATGAAATAGTATGAAGTGTGATCTTAGCATGTTTACCTGGTATTCTCACTGCCCCCATAGTTTATGATGATCGTAGTGTCTAACTATCCAAATACTTCCTGACTACAAATTGTTTTGCTGATTAATGTTTGTTTCTTTGCAGGAGACAACAAAAGATGAGGCCGTAGAAATACATTCTGTGTTAAGATTCACACTAAATCTGCATATTGTTTATGTTTTTATGACAGAGAAGAGAGGTTTGAACTGTTTAAAAGTGAAGTGAAAACATTTTATTGTTCAATTGATACTCAGACCTGTTCAGCGCTTTTACCATGGAGCCTTCTTGTGATGCAGGTGTTAAATGTTTAAAAGAAGTTTGATATGTTGGATAATGTGGCCAGCAAATAATCCATCAAAAATTGTCAGCACTAAATCTGCATACTGTTAATTCCGTGCATGTTTGAAATAAATTGAATGCAGATGACATTCATTTTCACAGTATTTTTTCTTTCAAATTAAGAGATGATAACAAAGTTATTTTAAGTAATGTAGACTCAGAATTGACAAGTTTATTTCAGTACAGTAAAAGTACAATAAATTAGGTATTTTAAGTATAATACAATCATAACAGGCAAGTTAATTCAAGAGCTGTGAACTCAAAAAACCCAAGTCAGTTAAGTATAGTAAACTCATTATAAACAAGTTCCCGCAAGTACTGCACACTTAATAAGTTAGATGTACTTACTTAATCAAGTTTTCTTAACTCAGTTAGTTTAGGAAATGAGTTTGCATATTTTTTGAGTGAAGCCAACTAATTACATCTTACAGTGTGGGAGGTAGCTCACTTCGACCCAGATTTAGCATCACCTGCTGAATGAAGGTGAATGTGTTTTTTAAGCACTTGGGGTACTGCAGGTGGAGTGCGTAGGTAAAGCCAAACAAGGTTCACAATGTCTGAGGGAGGTCGGTGAGTCCTTCATTATAAGGCTGCTCTCTAGGATGATCCCGGCTGCTTGCAGCACTGGTGTCCTCATAGCAGAGGATTCCCACAGGAATGTCCACAGAGTCTCATTAAGATCCTACAGAGCGAGAAACAAGACAAAAGGAGGATATTCAGGTTAACAGCAATTTGACTACAATCAGCTGTTTGGTCTTTTCAGTTTTCATAATTCACAGTGTTTTTATGTTGGATACTGTATGTGTGTAAACAGGCATTAGAGGCAATGTTTGTATGTTCATGTATAGGTGTCTGTTGTGGTGTAGATCCCATGTTTTGACAATAGGTGATGTACTGGACGATGTGATATGTGATAGAGAATAGAGAAAGGGTCAATTACTCTTCAAGTATGTTGCTGACCAGGGAGAAGCACACAGTTTTTTTATTAAAGGCGATATTAGAAATACATTGGAGATGTTTGGATTCATTCTAGTCGACTGGACGTTCCAGCAGCAGCCCCTCAAGTGACTATACAAGCCCTTTGAATTTTAGCATAAAATTAAATGCAGTAATTTATTTCCTCTTGCTAACAGTGAAAGCACATTATCAAGTTAAAATCTTCATAAATGCTAATTATCATAACCCATCATCCCAAATAAACAAAATATAGGAGAATGGAAAAACTGAGTCAAACACCAATCAAAAAACTTTACTCACCAAACTGCTCTTAAAGAACACAAACGCATCATTCCCAAGAATGACTGGAGTCCTCTCAGGACAAGGCATCTAATGGCTGTTGGCTCAGTGCTGCAAAGAGATATAACACAAGAAATATATCTTTATATATATTTGTTCATATAGAGAAGTACCACAAGGAAAGGTGGGACAATTAGTTTTTGTAATATGTATGAACTAATCATCAATATCATTACAAGAAAAAACAGAAGTATCAACCCACCGTTGTCTGTTGTCCCAGGTCAGCTGACCGCTTGCCTGTCCCACCATCAAGACACAAACCATCAAGACCACCGAACAACTCTTCTTTAAAATTTCTACCAACAACCCTGTTTAACTCCAAGTACACCTGAAAAATATGAAATAGAGTTTCTTATAACACTAATAATTCCCTCTGCACATGTTGTCCAATAATGTATGTAACACAAAAAAAGACAATAAATTCAAAGGACACTTTCACAAACCTGGCTTTCAGTGAAAAGCGCTGGCCAGCGTTGGACCATCTGGCTAATGTCAGGCTCATGCTTTACAACCTCCTCCCTTCTAAGGGCAAATGTGATGTCCATGTTTTTTCAAATAAGAGAATCATTTGGGTTTTTATTCTGCATTTCATTGACTATGGTCTCTCAAACAGCTTCAAGCCACACAACACCCGTTCCCTCTGGAAAATCTGGAAGGTCATTGATCCCCCCTTTTCTTGGCTTCTTTATGTTTTTATGAGAAGACTCACCATCAGCATTGTTTTTTCCACGTTTATCGCCGTTAACTGTTACATCAGCCCGTCCCAGCAGGCGCATTTTCGTTCTGTAATTCCTCATTTTGAATTTAAGGCCATTATCCATCCCTGACAGCCAGATGATGAGCCTTGTTCTTTAAGGCAGGGGTGTTCTGTTACCAAGGCTTTTGCAAAAACTTCAAACACCTCTTTCGTTGGGTAACCTTTGTAGCCATAGATTGTGTCCCCAAGCTTCTCAAGAATATCATGCTTCATATCTTTTGTCACTTTCAGGTAAGTGGCATCACGAAGATACATGATATTTCCTTTTGGCGGATTTTGTATTCTACGTCTACAGGAAACTTTGGAATGTCAAATACTTCAGGATAACTCTTTTCGACCCTCAAGAGATGAGGTAAAGAAGATCTCTGTGTCAGGTTGGCTGCTCATGTCACTGCTTATTTCACTTTGTGGCACTGGGATGAGATCAAGGACAGGAATAATTTGGATGATAAGTTTCTCAGGGAGGTCAGAAATGTCTGTAAGGTTACACAGTGCATTGTTGAATTCAGTGTCCTCATACTGTAAAGTGAAGTTGTAATCAGGTTCAACTGTTCCTTAAACCAGTTAATTATTTATGTCCCCCTCACAAAAAATAACTCTCATCATCAGCTTCTGTTTTGTAACCATCTGAGGAAAAAAGAAACATTGACAGTTTTAGCAAATAACAAGTCGCTTGAGGGTTACTATAAGCTTCCCCTGTACTTTGTATCCTGACAGTGGAAAGACATCATTTAAATCAGAGCCGTGAGTGTAGCATAGCTCGTAGGACCCAAAGTGCTCATGGTACCATGCTGTCATTTTTTTTGCAGACAAACAAAATGTCTGGGTTAGCTGCAACAATTGGTACAATGTGACCAAATTCAGGGAGACCTGAACAGGAACCAATACAGAGCATCGCATCTATGTTATACTTGATTCTGTCGATGCAGAACGATGATGCAACAAGCACTGACCCAGTAGTGCTTATGTTTTGAGAGAGTACTAAATGTAACCAGGACCATTGCAACCTTTGCCACATCAACTGCTGGCCTGAAAAATGAGGCACAGTCCAAATAGTAGCTGAGTGCTTTCTGGTGTTTTGTAGGAAGAGTCAGCGCCACCTTTTTTAAAATTCTGGAGCACTCTGACTACTTTTTTGAAGAATTTATGTTTACCCTCAAAGCGCATAGTCCAAACCTCAGCCAAAGGACCAATTTCTTTATCAGGTGAGGGTAATGTTCCACATAGTGATGTTTTGGTAAAATACGCAATCAGGTCTGTCAGACACAGAGACACCGAAACGGGGACAATTCCTTCCAAGACATCATGTAAAATGTCCGGAGGTTAACCCATGACCTCATGGAAGTGTTTCAGACTTTTAGTAAGAGGACAGTGCCCTTTCACCCCAGAGTTTTCACTTTAGCTTGAGTCTTTCATCACCTCTTGCACATGACTGCCATGACAGCCCTTAACCCCGAGATGAAATAAACCAGATAAACCTTACCTGTTGTTGCTGAATGTCAACTCTGGATGCCGTGCAGACTCAAAAATGTGTTTACTGTGAAACTCTCATGGAAACCTGCAATTGAATGGGCCGCAAGGTTATCAGCTGCTACAAACAAAACTGTCTACATCAACACCATGCTATTCTAATGAGACAAGATCATGGATAAGAGGTTGCAGAACTTTCTCATATCCACACTGTTTAATTGTGGACGTGTCGCAGAGTAGAGCAAGCTGAACAGAGTTTAGTGTTGATCTGTATTTAGCAGGTACATTAGCAATAACCCAATACAACGCACACATTTTATGTTCCCAGAGTATTGGCTACTTCAAAATAATCAAGATAAAGTATCAGTGCAACTGTGAACTCATCCACTGAAAGAAGGAAATTTTCCTTAAAGTGCTCTCTATCGTCATATGAACTATACTGATGTGGAACATGCACCATTTCTGACATTGCTTTATCTAAAATGTCAGTTTTGTTTAATGGTTTCTGTGGCTGTGTTGTATGGGGACATATGCAACTGTTTTTGTGCCTTTTTCAACAACGTATTCTATAGGCATCACCAGGGGAAACTTATTCCTCACATAGGCTGCCCTCCTTTTTACCACATCTGGATAATGTTTCTGAAGTACTGCCTTGACATTACTGTACAGTGATGGGATATGAAGAACAGTTTGCATTCTCAATAGCAGAGATACTAGATTGTGTTCAAGCTGTTTTCCTAGACCATGAAGATCACTGCAGGCTTCTTCCATGACCTCTCGCTCTTCTGTGTCAGAAGTGGCCAGTTGCTCTAGCTCACCCTGACTTTCATGGGCTGCTTCATCGAAAGCATCATTGGTTATACTGACAATTATTTCAGATTTAAAATTCTTTCAAGTCTCTATGTGTTTTACTTTTGTGTGCATTGAAAGTTGAGTATACACTGTTCTGAAACAGTCTTTAGAAGGACAATCAACCTTTTGATTTACTTTTAAGTGAGTACACTGTAAAATAAAATAAAAAAAATGGATGTCTGCAATAGATTGTTGCATTTTGAGCCACAACTAAAACTCTCAAGTTTTAGTTTTCTTTATTATCTTTATTTATTATTGAAGAAAACTACTTGAAGTTAAGCCAACACATTATTCTTTGTTGAGAATTTAATTACTTTAAATTCTTTAAACTAACTTTAAACTTTAAATTTTGAGTTTTACAAACAAATATCAGCTTTCCCAACTAATCACTTTTGGTTCAGGTCAGTTACCTTTCAGATGTATCAAAACTAAACATTTTGAGTTATGCATAAAATGCTCAGTTATGGCAACTAAAACTGTTCTGTTATGACAATATTTCTTTTTTTATCAATCAATATTTGAAATTTTGGGTTCTACCGACAAAACGTCCTAACAATGACAGTTGTGTCAATTAATTTCTATACTAGCTCAGTAAAACAAGAGACAAATAGTTCAGTAAAACATGTTTATTTAAAAAATAATGCAGGAGGATGAAACCTCTCTCTTCTAACAGATGCAAGTACACTGCACACAAACAGAAATATGCAGACTGATCCTCACAACATCCTGGTTTGAGCAAACATGAAACAGTCCAAACTACAGCACAGTTCAAAGCACTGAAACTACAATCGTGAACTCCGTAACACTATGTTAAACATTACTTATAAATGGTAGTTTAAGTGAACTTGCCTCAATAATTGCTTTTTTCAAATGTTAATATTTTTAATGGAGTGAACAACAAATACAAAAGGTATTTGCAGTTACTACAAGTTACTCTGCACACGCTGTGAGGAAGAGGAGGAAAGTTCCATGAAGATGTGCTGCACTGTTTCAAACGTATACCTCATGTGTACCTTAGTGCGCCTCCCAGCGAGAAGGTCCGGGTTCGAGTCCAGCTCGGGCCTTTCTGGGTGGACTTTGCATGTTCTCCCTGCATCCGTGTGAGTTTTCTCCAGGTTCTCCGGTTTCCTCCCACCTCCAAAGACCTGTCGTTAGGCTGATTGGTGACTCAGTGTGGATGGTTGTTTGTCTCTGTGTTTGCCCTGAGACAGACTGGACACCTGTCCAGGGTGGACTCCGCCTCTCGCCCGATGTCAGCTTGGAAGCAAAGACAGTGGGAAGGTCTTTGAGCACATTATCCTTCTCCAACACCACTGGAATGTTGTTGACACCATCATCCACAGACAAGGTGAGCGCTCCATCTGGATCCCTTTGTCTGCCTGTCTTCTGCATCAGTGTCCTGTTGAAAGCAGAAATTCAACCAAATTCAATATAAAAACTGTAAAGAAAATACTTAACACTCTATGTCAGGGTGTAATTTTGAATTTGTGAATGTGTATTATTCGTTTTGTGTGCATACAAGTCCATTCCTGCTGGAAGTGATGTAAATCGTATTGAGACAATTTGTATTGTTATTGGTGCTATATACAGTAAATAAAACTGAACTGTATTGAAATCGACCCCTGGAGCAACTTTATCCACAGCTTACAGTAAAAGACAGTCTTTTCTTTCGGCCTGAGTAAACCTGTATGATTCTGATTGCTCTTCATTTGTAGATTTGCTGTAGTTGTAACACTGTGTTAAAGAGAAACTATGCAGTATAAGACAAAGGCCTCTTTCTAGTGTTAATCTATTTTCATGCACCATGCACCAGACAGCATCAACATATATACTCTGATTTCTCCAGGCTTGTGACCGGAACAAGCGGGACCTGAACCTTAAACCTTCATATTACAATGCTGCAACTCTCCAAACAGAGAAGAGAACGGAGAGCGCAGTAACGCGCAGTATTTGTCGGCTTTAATTCATTAAAACGTTAATGCATTAATAAACCTAACTCTTTGGCAGCGCTAGTAAAAAGCTGAACCACGAGAAAGTTACAAAGTGTCAGAGCGCCACAGTAACCACAGTAACACACACACGGTAACCATAGTAACACACACACGGTAACCATAGTAACACACACACAGTAACCATAGTGAGGTCAGTTGTGGACCTTTTCTGGAGAAAACCAGCAGAAAAATAACTAGAAAATTCCTTCTGGGAAATTCTGAAAGGGCCACAGGGGGCTACTGCCGGGGCCACCATCTCTGTCAACATGGGAGTTAGCACACTTAGCATACATTTACCACAGTTAGCGCAGTTAACCCACATTTAGCACAGTTAACTCACATTTAGAATAGTTAGAACACTTAGCCCACATTTAGCACAGTTAGCTTACAGTTAGCACAGTTAACCCACATTTAGCACTCACATTTAGCATAGTTAGAACACTTATCCCACATTTAGCACAGTTAGCCTACGGTTAGCACAGTTATCCCACATTAAGCACAGTTAGCTTATGGTTAGCACAGTTATCCCACATTAAGCACAGTTAGCTTACGGTTAGCACAGTTATCCCACATTAAACACAGTTAGCTCACGGTTAGCACAGTTATCCCACATTAAGCACAGTTAGCTTACGGTTAGCTTTTTACAGTTAGCTTGAGAGAGTAATTCACACATGTGTGTGTATAACTGTAATAACAAAGGTACCTGTGTGTGTTGTTGTAACATAAATGTGTGGGACACAGGGATCAGCTGTAATAGCAGCAGACACATCTGAGTCCCTGATTAATGAACTGGATTTCCCCCCTTTTCGCTGGTCCCCCAAATGCTTCTCACTGTGATAAAACGGTAGCTCCTATCAGAAACCCAAGCAGACCGTGGGCGTCGTAAGACCTTCCTGAAGACTTTGATATGTTTTTTGTTGTTATTTTGGACACATGTGCGAGTTAAAAACAGGGCTCCATTCTGCTTCTCTCAGAAAATATTTGCGTTAACAGTCAATGGAGAGGAAACAGGGACTTGACCGCAAACAGAGGCTCTCAGTTTAAATTCTTTACGTCTCACTGCTTCGATGAGCACGTTGTGAGAGACACAACACTTTTGTCTACAACTGTGGGAAAATCTTGTGTCTAGTTTGTAAATTGTGGCCGGGACGAGCGTGGAAAGAGAAAAGTTTCAAGCAATACACACTCATTATAAAGTCAGAATTTCTACAGAAATTTTCATGGTCATGTGACAGTGATTGACCAAAAACTATAAGACTTATCAAAACTAGGATTAATACACCAATGCACAAGGCTTGAGTCTACATTTAAGTTGTCTACTGTAAGTTTAAATGATTCCATTCAATTCAATTTAATTTATAAAGTGCATTTCATGCACAAGGCAGATTCAATGTGCTTTACAAGAGGTAAACACAGTTACAACACAAACAGTTACATAAAAATCAGTTTGGAATCAATTAAAATGTACAAGTGCAAGTAAACAATCATATGTTTGTCATTTTCACCACATACACACTTAAACTCATACATGCGCACATGCACACACACACACAGCTCAGCAGAACGCTGTTGAAAAAGGATTTTTAGAGTTTTTAATCTGTTTTTAAAGATGGCTCCTGATGTAAATGTGTAACTGTGTCAGGCAAAGTGTTCCATGTTTGTGGGGCATTTACACTAAAAGCTGCCTCCGCTTCTTTGGATCTGGTGCGAGGGATGAGTAAATGTGTAAGTGATGAGCATATCTGTGATGTACTGAGGTAAAAGACCATGTAGTGCTTTATAAACCAGGAGCAGTATTTTGAGACTGATTCTTGTTCTAACAGGTAACCAGTGCAAAGATTTAAGAACAGGTGTGATGATATTTTTTGGTTCTGGTCAGAATACGTGCAGCTGCTTTTTGAATTAGTTGTAACCTCTGGAGTCCAGTGAATAAACCTTTACAGTAATCTAATCTACTTGTTATAAACGCATGGATTCATTTATCCGAGTCTGATTTTGACAGAAAGACCGTCAGTTTGGAGATATTTTAGAGATGATTAAAAAGATGATCTTGTAATGTGATTGATGTGACTTCTGAAATTTAGATTGCTGTCGATAATTACGCCCAGATTCTAGGTGAAAGTATGCTAACCCTAACCCTGAGCAGTAGACCTTTGATTATACGATGAAAAATAATAATAAGAAGAAAGGCGCGGTACAACAATAGGGCCTCGAGCGTTGCCCCGTGGTCCTAATAAATGACATCTGAATTTCTCTCTCTCTCTCTCTCTCTCACACACACTTTCCTGTCCAATAAAACTGTGCATCATAGATCATAGATATATATATATATCATATCAAATACGGAAACAAACTTAGTACAAGCTGCATGTAATAACTGTGAAGCCTGACTTTTAATAACATACTGAGCAAAATACTGACCTCGAGAGTAAAAAGTGTCCACGACGAAGAGACGGCGGCAGCATACGGAAGCAGTGTCGTTATGAAATCCCTGCAGATAAGCATTGGAGATCCAGTCCTTCACACTTAACCAACAAACAGGACTGGTCCTGACCTCAAATTCGCTAACTCAAGTTATTAAGTTGGACCAACTTTAGCCAACAAACTTGAAAAAGATAGAAATAAATATTTTTATTAGTTTACAACACAATTAAATGATTTTTGTTGAGTTTGCTGAAAAGATGTGGTAAGGCCAACAAATTTAAGTTTTCATTTTTACAGTGTACTCCGCAGATGAACAAAGGTTCAGTTTCAGTGCAGGGTTCAAGACATTCACATGACAAACAGCGAAACTTCATTTGAGAGTCTTTGTGGTTGACGGCAGAATAAATGGAGTGCATTGAGAGACTTGAATGTGCACATACGTTCTTGGTGCCTATGATGTTTAAAAAGCTGTGCTCTCTTCTCACAGATGGCAGGGCAGTACTTGCATTTCCAAAGCATTTTAATATGGCTTTAAACAAAAATAGTAGGGCAAATGAGGCTAATGTTAAAAGTGGACAAAAGTGAATTTTTTTTCAAAACTACATCGAGTAATTTGAATTTTACACGTAGAAAACACACAAGTACAATTGCAATTGTCCAACGCTCAAAATTGACCTAAGTCATCCTCAAATTTACACACATTCAAATATACACATTTCAAACTAGAACTGTTCCAGCAGTTTCTAATCCTTGAAAAGAGAAAACAACTCACCTCATTCAGGCAGAAATGATATCCTCTTTACAGCAGCCAAATGTCCTTTAAAAGCGTCCAAATTTGCTAAAAACAGAAGAATGCAGTCGTATTGTCCCCAAGGAGCAAAGTGCAAAGACCTTTTTCTGAAGCCGTCAGCAACAAGCACAGACTTCAGTCACAACAGGGCGACACTGTGGCCTGAGCTAGAACTGGTTAAACGTGAAAACATGACAGTGACTGTCTCATATACTCTTCATATACTCAGAATGTTTAATGCAATAAAACGGATCTTTAAAGTGGTATTTACTCAAAGTGTTTGCATAGACTGAACTTTCCGGTTAAGAACCTGAAGGACTTGGACCTGGTGCTGAACCCTCTGAGGTTCTGGTTCTGGTTCTGGTACTGAAGTTGTTTGTTGAATGTAGTTTATCTACATCAGGACATGATTTTTTAGTTTTTTCCACCAGTCATTTCACCCTAACAGACCATTTTCGTTTGACCTCTTCTAAACACTCTGCACTACACTGCTGGTTTTAAAGACTTGGAGCTTATGGTCTGGAGAACAAACCAAACCCATGGAACTGTACAATCGCTCAAAGTCAGGACTGAACAGGAAGAGGAAAACAAAACGTGAGTTACATACAGATCAGGAGGCTTCTCACTCGGAGGGTTTGGAGAACTGTAGTGTGCAGTGACCTGGCCAGGTGCATTGTGGGAGCTGCAGCTGGCTTGGTTAGTGTTTGCGACTGATGGCGTCTGTTTGTTGTCAGGGCGATGAAGAGGCTGAACAGCGGCGGCGTCACTGGTGGAGCTGGTGGAGCTGCAGTGGGCTTCAGTCAGACTGCGCTCTATGGCGAGCTGCAGCAGCTCGTCGTCACTCAGATTACTGTAGAGAGAATAATCCTCGAAGGCCGGAGCTGCTGAGCCCGGCCGGGAAATGCTCGGTGCTGCCATGATGCTGAAGACACGGACAGAAAGACACACAAACTTTACTTTTATGGCCATACAACATCTGTGAGGTCATCCTGAAATATCTAACACATGTGTTGTCATCGTCCCGGGTTCCAAGCGAACGCTGGACCTTTCATGGTGGTGGCACCAGGGACAAACCACGTCAACACCAATGTCCTCCTGAGACAACATCACTGATGATGACTGAGACTGAATCTGAATAGAAAAGAAGAATAGAACTGGCCTTGACCGTTAGGGGTCTAGACCTGTAGAATGAGGGGACGTCCCCCAGTCTAGACCTGTAGAATGAGGGGACGTCCCCCAGTCTAGACCTGTAGAATGAGGGGACGTCCCCCAGTCTAGACCTGTAGAATGAGGGGACGTCCCCCAGTCTAGACCTGTAGAATGAGGGGACGTCCCCCAGTCTAGACCTGTAGAATGAGGGGACGTCCCCCAGTCTAGACCTGTAGAATGAGGGGACGTCCCCAGTCTAGACCTGTAGAATGAGGGACGTCCCCCAGTCTAGACCTGTAGAATGAGGGACGTCCCCCAGCAGTCTAGACCTGTAGAATGAGGGACATCCCCAGTCTAGACCTATAGAATGAGGGGACGTCCCCCAGTCTACACCTATAGAATGAGGGGACGTCCCCCAGTCTAGACCTATAGAATGAGGGGACGTCCCCCAGTCTAGACCTGTAGAATGAGGGGACGTCCCCCAGTCTAGACCTATAGAATGAGGGGACGTCCCCCAGCAGTCTAGACCTATAGAATGAGGGGACGTCCCCAGCAGTCTAGACCTGTAGAATGAGGGGACATCCCCCAGTCTAGACCTATAGAATGAGGGGACGTCCCCCAGTCTAGACCTGTAGAATGAGGGGACGTCCCCCAGTCTAGACCTGTAGAATGATGGGACGTCCTCCAGTCTAGACCTGTAGAATGATGGGACGTCCCCCAGTCTAGACCTGTAGAATGATGGGACGTCCCCCAGTCTACACCTATAGAATGAGGGGACGTCCCCCAGTCTAGACCTGTAGAATGAGGGGACGTCCCCCAGTCTAGACCTGTAGAATGATGGGACGTCCCCCAGTCTAGACCTGTAGAATGATGGGACGTCCCCCAGTCTACACCTATAGAATGAGGGGACGTCCCCCAGACTAGACCTATAGAATGAGGGGACGTCCCCTCATTCTATAGGTCTAGTCTGGGGGACGTCCCCTCATTCTGTAGGTCTAGACCTATAGAATGAGGGGACGTCCCCCAGACTAGACCTATAGAATGATGGGACGTCCCCCAGTCTAGACCTACAGAATGAGGGGACGTCCCCCAGACTAGACCTGTAGAATGATGGGACGTCCCCCAGTCTAGACCTATAGAATGAGGGGACGTCCCCCAGACTAGACCTGTAGAATGATGGGAAGCTATAGGTCTAGACCTATAGAATGAGGGGACGTCCCCCAGTCTAGACCTATAGAATGAGGGGACGTCCCCCAGACTAGACCTGTAGAATGAGTGGACGTCCCCCAGTCTAGACCTATAGAATGAGGGGACGTCCCCCAGTCTAGACCTGTAGAATGAGGGGACGTCCCCCAGCAGTCTAGACCTATAGAATGAGGGGACGTCCCCCAGCAGTCTAGACCTGTAGAATGAGGGGACATCCCCCAGTCTAGACCTATAGAATGAGGGGACGTCCCCCAGTCTAGACCTATAGAATGAGGGGACGTCCCCCAGTCTAGACCTATAGAATGAGGGGACGTCCCCCAGTCTACACCTATAGAATGAGGGGACGTCCCCCAGTCTAGACCTATAGAATGAGGGGATGTCCTCCAGTCTAGACCTGTAGAATGATGGGACGTCCCCCAGTCTAGACCTGTAGAATGATGGGACGTCCCCCAGTCTACACCTATAGAATGAGGGGACGTCCCCCAGTCTAGACCTGTAGAATGAGGGGACTTCCCCCAGTCTAGACCTGTAGAATGATGGGACGTCCCCCAGTCTACACCTATAGAATGAGGGGACGTCCCCAGACTAGACCTGTAGAATGATGGGAAGCTATAGGTCTAGACCTATAGAATGAGGGGACGTCCCCCAGTCTAGACCTACAGAATGATGGGACGTCCCCCAGCAGTCTAGACCTATAGAATGATGGGACGTCCCCCAGACTAGACCTATAGAATGATGGGACGTCCCCCAGTCTAGACCTATAGAATGAGGGGACGTCCCCCAGACTAGACCTGTAGAATGATGGGAAGCTATAGGTCTAGACCTATAGAATGAGGGGACGTCCCCCAGTCTAGACCTACAGAATGATGGGACGTCCCCCAGCAGTCTAGACCCATAGAATGATGGGACGTCCCCCAGACTAGACCTATAGAATGATGGGACGTCCCCCAGACTAGACCTATAGAATGATGGGACGTCCCCCAGACTAGACCTATAGAATGATGGGACGTCCCCCAGTCTAGACCTATAGAATGAGGGGACGTCCCCCAGACTAGACCTGTAGAATGATGGGAAGCTATAGGTCTAGACTGGGGGACGTCCCATCATTCTAGAGCATCATCACCTGATCAGATTTCAGTAGAACTGGAGCCAAACAAAGTCCATCCAGAGACACTAGATGATCAGAGAGTGAAGCGCTGAGGATTTAGAGACAAAGACAAGGACGTCTGTTTGAGTCTGGACGGAGACAGTACCAGCTCATCCTTTATGTCTTCAAGGGGTTTAACCAGCTAATAGATAGATATAGCTGGGTGTCATCTGCCAGATGGATGTTGACATGTCCTGAGTATTGGTTCTAGTACAGAACCCTGAGGAACTCTATGAATAACTTTAGTATCAGGAGAAGATGGATTCAAACCAGTCTAATAGGTTCCTTTAATTAATCTTGATCACACTTTTAAGTCTTTATAGTAAAATATTGTGATGAATAGAGTCAAATGCAGCACTAAGATCTGAAGGGACAAGGACAGAGACAAGTCCACCGTCTGAAGCCATGAGGAGATCGTTGGTATCTTTAACCAACTCTAAAACCTGAAACTTTTCAAACAAACCAGTCATTTATAAAGGGTGACACAACCGATCAGCAACAACCTTTCGTAGAGTTTTAGAAACAAAACAGAGACTATAACGTTCACAAAGTGCTCACCTGTCTTATAAATGAGACTTTCCATCTGAGTGTTTCATCCGAGTGGTTTGCTGTGTTGGTCTGTCTGTAATGGCATCTGCACATGACACTGTGTGTCTATCCGTGGTGGTGGGGTTACTCCCGGGTGTTTTATTTTAAGACCTGCTGACTCTAATTTTATAGGTGCAATTACATGAACCTGCAGCACAACAGCTGAGTTACCTGAATCCTGTTATTCTCAGACTCGGAAACGCACAAAACGAGCTGCTTCTTAACTGGATTCAAACCTTATTAATCTCAAGTCTTCCAGGCTTAATCCCGCTCATTTCTGTCATGTTAACTCTTATGTTCGATAAGTCCATCAGTAGCTTGTCTGATATTAAACGTAGATGCTTTGAGCATTGAGCTTTGGTTTTAGTGTTAAAATGATTATAAAGTTTAGTTTGTTTTGATGGTAAGGTCAGGAGCTTGAGTAGGCATTATTATTGGATGTCCCCACAAAGATAGTCATACCAACATGTGTTTGTCTGTGTGTGCATGTTATTTTTAGGAACAGCTGCTGTAAGTCAGCTTTGACTTGAAGTGACCTTCAAGTCAAAGCTGACTTGCAGTAACATGAAGTTTCAATGTTGATCTGAAACAACCTGCAGATACATCAGTGTAACCAGATTAACACCTTCAATCATATAAAACACAGTATCAACGCGGTTTAAAGACAGAAACGATTAATGAACATTGTTACCTCTGCTGTTGTGAAATGACCTGGTTAGAGTTAGGTTGGGTTTCAACCCTCAAACTGAACCAGGGACTGAAGTTTAACCTGAATCAGGACCAATGAACACATATTCAGTCCTACCTGTGACTACCAGGACCACCAATCAGAGTTCTGACTTACTGTAGTTTCATGAGCAGCACAGTCGGCCAGGTCTGATACTGGACCTCTGAAGACTGGCTGAAGATCAGCTAAAAGTGACTGACTTTGTGTCCCAGTCTAGTTTTAGGAGAGTTTAAATAAGTGCTTTATAGACAGGTGTGTTCATAGTCAGGTGTTTTACTAAAAAGAGTCCAGCATGAGCTGAGGTAGAGCCTGAGGCAGGTAAGGATATATTGCACGAGGAAAGTGGAGAGGAAGCTGGTGGTCTGAGCCGCTCCAGAGGATCCTCAGTGTGAGTCTACAAACTGGTCCCGGTCCTGTGGTTCCCAAGATTGGGCATCAATGATGAGTTATCAATGACTACAGACCGTAGGCCTTTACGTTCACAGCATGAAGACACTGGAGAGGCTGTTTCTCGCCTCCTAAGACCACAGGAGGTACATGGACCCTGTGCAGTTCACATACCAGGAACATGGAGTGGGTGATGTGGTCCTGCACCGGGTTCACTCACATTTGGATGTAGTGGGTCAGCCACCACTGGATACAGGTGTTTTACAGCCAGTTGTGTTCATACAGGTGCTCCGGTTACATCAGACCAAATCTCTAAAACTTTGTGAATGAGCCGTTTCCATGGGAACCGGTTTGGTTGCTGCACTGCGGCCATGAGCCCCCATCCTGGTCCTAGTCCGGCATCAGCCTTCTTGGGTTCTGGAGTCGCCTTCAAGCGTTTTGATGAAACGAAGATTGAGACTTAGCGGTAAAGAAAGGAGTCGGTTTGTTGGTGAGTGTGGGCCGAGCTGAGTGGGATTCTCTTCTATAACGTGGACCCGGTTATACATGAACACAGACGCATTTCAGCGCTGACACTTTAACGCAGCTCTACGTGACGTTCCCACCGGCTGGAGCCGTGAGAAGGCGGAGAAGGTCTGGGATTCATCGGTGGGTCCAGGTCCCGTGTCTTCTGGTTAAGACTCGATGTCTGAGCTGTGAGGACCGTCTGCGCCTTGGAAAGCGTCCGGGTGATGCGTCGCTGACAGCGGCAGCTCGAGGCTCCACTGTCCGCTCTCACTAACGGACCGGGATGTCAGCGATACTCCCCGAAAAACAGGAGATTTTATCAAAATAATCGCAGGTTGGAGGAGACTGTGTGAACCGAAAGGGCGCCTTGCCCGTGGTGACTTGTAGTTTATTATGTTTGGCGACTGTGGTAGTTAGCTCCGACTGCAAATGACCAAATGGTTGTTAAATTGCAATTATTTTGAACGGAGTCTGGCGTGACGTTCCTGCGGATAGATCGAACAGGGATCTCCTTGGAAACGCCCCCTCTCCCCACCCCCCACCCCCCCTCCAGGGATGTTGGTGCTGAGCATCTCTGCCTCCTCTTCTCTATCGACCAGGAGCAAACTGGGCCGTTCCCAGTGAGCTGATGTTCCCAGGCAGGATGGCCCTGAGCCCGGCCAGCCTGCTCTGTGCCCCCCCGGAGGAGCTCCAGGAACTCGCCTTCATCGAGAGGCCGATCCGCAGGAGCCTGAAGGTAGGAGCTGTTCACACATGGAGGAGGAGGAGGAGGAGGAGGAGGAGGAGGAGGAGGAGGAGGAGATGTGTTGAGCACATGTGTGGGACATGTGATGATGATGAAGATGGTGGTGATGATGGTGATGATGGTGGTGATGGTGGTGATGATGATGGTGATAGTGGGGTGAGTCAGTGGGAGGAAGATCAGCCTCTCTGCAGGAAGCTGAGGGGAGACCCACCATCTGCGCAGCATGACGCAGATTGTCCTCCTATCTGTCTGCCCAGAGGAGGACAGACAGGAGGACAAATGTCTTCCTCATGAGCTGAGAGACTCGTGATCATCAGTCACCTCAAGAGAAAACTAATACATGATCAATAAACTGCCAGGAGTCTTCGAAAGGATCAACGTTACACATTATTCATCTGTTTTTCTTTGTCAGCGTGTTCAGTTCAGTTTCACTTAATGTCTTTTCAGCTGAATTAGTGTCAATAACAACACACATTGTCCAAAAAAATGAATCAGAGCAGGACTAAGACAACTGGAAGAAACCTGGTGCAGAACCAGAACCAGAACCAGAACCAACTCATATGGAGACCAAGTAGAGACAGAAGAGAGAAGGACAGCCAGAGGAGGAACGAAATAAATGAGATAAATGAGAGAGAATATGTCATTATTTAATGTTTTCTTAGTCCTCTGCTAAATAATAATAATAATAATAATAATAATAATAATGACAAGCAGAAGAAGAATAGCAACAACACTAGGGCGGCACAGCGGCCCCATGGTCAGCACTGATGCCTCCCAGTGAGAAGTGGGTTCGGGTTCGGGTTCGCTGAGATAAGCTCCAGCAAACCCAACAATCCTACTGAGGATTAATTGGTATGGAAGATGAGATAAGATGATAACAACAACAGTAATATTTAAAGAACTTTGAATCCCTCTTCTTAGCCTGATGTCCTCAACAAGTGTGTTCCACAAAATCACCCCAACAAACGGAGATAGAGCAAACATACAACAATGTTTAAAGTTTGCGTTCCCTCTGAGATTATAACCCTCCTCAATAACCGCCCAATAACTGATCTATGATCTTTAACTGATCTTAAACTAACCAATAACCGATCCATGATTGATCAATAACTGATCTATGACCGATAACTGATCTATAACTGATCTATAACTGATCTATGATCAATAACTGATCTATAACTGATCAATAACTGATCTATAACTGATATATGATCTATAGCTGATATGTGACCAATAACTGATCAATAACTGATCAATAACTGATCTATAACTGATCTATGATCGATAACTGATCAATAACTGATCTATAACTGATCAATAACTGATCTATAACTGATATATGATCGATAACTGATATGTGACCAATAACTGATCCATGATTGATCAATAACTGATAACTGATCTATAACTGATCTATAACTGATCAATAACTGATATATGATCAATAACTGATATATGATCGATAACTGATCTATGATCAATAACTGATCTATGACTGATCTGTAACTGATCAATATTCAATGAATGCTCAATAATGAAACTGAAACAGACTGATTCCCCTGTACTTGTGATGATGATGATGAAGATGATGAAGATGAAGGTGATGATTTCATCCAGGTAAATAATCAGTGTTTCCTGTCAGACTCCAGAGGAGATCGATCAGCTGACTGTGGATGAAGACCTGAATGACATTGAGAGGGCGGTTTACCTGCTCAGGTGAGATCAGACCCTATTTAATCCAGGTGAGATTCTGAGTCTGCAAGAACCTCTTCTAGTCTTCTAGAGGCCAACCAGTAGCTCTTCCTAGCCTCCCAGCTAACAGTAGCTCTACCTAGCCTCCCAGCTAACAGTAGCTCTTTCTAGCCTCCCAGCTAACAGTAGCTCTTTCTAGCCTCCCAGCTAACAGTAGCTCTTCCTAGCCTCCCAGCTAACAGTAGCTCTTCCTAGCCTCCCAGCTAACAGTAGCTCTACCTAGCCTCCCAGCTAACAGTAGCTCTTTCTAGCCTCCCAGCTAACAGTAGCTCTTCCTAGCCTCCCAGCTAACAGTAGCTCTACCTAGCCTCCCAGCTAACAGTAGCTCTTTCTAGCCTCCCAGCTAACAGTAGCTCTTCCTAGCCTCCTAGCCTCCCAGCTAACAGTAGCTCTTCCTAGCCTCCTAGCCTCCCAGCTAACAGTAGCTCTTCCTAGCCTCCCAGCTAACAGTAGCTCTTTCGAGCCTCCCAGCTAACAGTAGCTCTTCCTAGCCTCCCAGCTAACAGTAGCTCTACCTAGCCTCCCAGCTAACAGTAGCTCTTTCTAGCCTCCCAGCTAACAGTAGCTCTTCCTAGCCTCCTAGCCTCCCAGCTAACAGTAGCTCTTCCTAGCCTCCTAGCCTCCCAGCTAACAGTAGCTCTTCCTAGCCTCCCAGCTAACAGTAGCTCTTTCGAGCCTCCCAGCTAACAGTAGCTCTTCCTAGCCTCCCAGCTAACAGTAGCTCTTCCTAGCCTCCTAGCCTCCCAGCTAACAGTAGCTCTTTCTAGCCTCCCAGCTAACAGTAGCTATTTCAAGCCTCCCAGCTAACAGTAACTCTTCCTAGCCTCCTAGCCTCCCAGCTAACAGTAGCTCTTTTGAGCCTCCTAGCCTCCCAGCTAACAGTAGCTCTTTCGAGCCTCCCAGCTAGGAGTGGTTCTTTCCAGAGCCGTATATTAGAGAGAGTCTGTCCAACTCAAATCATGGGCGCCATGTTTGCTACATCAGAGGTTAGATTCTGCAGTGTAACCCTGCTGTAAAATGCTTTGTAGCCCAATCACCTCATCAGTCATGGAGCTGTGTTTACCTCTGTGTCCATCCATCACCATTAATAGATTCAAATTATTCAGAAAAATTAGAAATACTCAGAAATAGTGAAAATTAAACTAGTCATTAGCACGCTAGCCATAATAACTTAGTAGTAGCTGAGGTAAAGTTATGTGTCAATTAAATGTGTCTATATGGACATAAATTACATGAAAACATGGGTTTCACAGTATATGTGATGCTAGCTGCTGTTTTTCTAAGCCTTTAGTCTAGATAGCTAGCTAGCTTCCTTCTGAGATCAAGGTTCACATTAATGATGGTGTGACTTTATATTTTTTCTTATATATTATATATTTTATATATATTTTTTTTTATTTTATTTTTCTATATAAAATCTTAATAAACGTCAAAGAAAGACATTGACATTTACCTCATCACATAATAGAGAGAAACCAGCTGACGTCCAGTTCTTCCTTTTAATCTTCTGCTCCATAACTTTCTGTGTTTTTGTTCACTGGGGAAACGGTGGAGTTTCCTCCGTGTTTTCCTGATCCTGTGCTGGAGCCGTAGGCTGAGCACTGTGGCATATTTTACCTTTTAATACAACTTTATCTCTGTTATTGCCACTTGTTTCTCTGGTTCTACCCGGCTGGTCTGCAGCAGATGGTTCCTCCATATGAGCTGGTTCTGCTTAAGGTTTCTTCCTGTTAAAAGGGAGTTTTTCCTTCATGCTGCTCTGGAGGTTTCAGGTCAGTTTTTGTAAACAGTCTTGAGATAATTTGTATTGTTATTGGTTCTATATGAATAAAATTGAATTGAACTGAACTTCTGTGTGGGTGAATATTGGTTAGGTGTATGGCGCCCATGAAACACATGACCAGCTCAGAACAACTCAGCATAGAGGGATAGCTCAGACGCTCCATTCCCTAGTTGGACAGACTCTCTAACATATGGCTCTGGTTCTTCCTAGCTTCCTGGCCTCCCAGGTAACAGTAGCTCTTTGTAGTTTCTAGCGTTCAGTCCATCTCTGCGACCCAGTAAATTCTACGCTAATTAAACTCTGTAGCTAATCAGCATGCTGGTCCCGGAGGATCTAAACTAGTTCACTGAACTTATTCACAATTACCCAGACAAATGACTGTGGATCTAAACCCAGAAAGTCTCTGGAGGATTCACTTTCAAGTACTCTGTTCTTACTTCAGAACTCTTGTCCCCTCTGTCTCCATCTGTCTCTTCCACGTCTCTGTCCCTGCTGTCCTTTCTTGTCCTCATGTCTTTCTCCAGTGTGGGTCAGGAGGTCCAGAGAGCCAGCGTCATCAGTAACCTGCCCAGCCTGGTACGCCAGAATCCAGCAGAGACGTTCCGACGTGTCGTTCCAAAAGTTCGGGTATGTTGGATGAGACTGCAGTCGCTCCAGGAAGAATCTGATTTGTTTCTCCTGTAACTTGTCTCTCTGTGTGACCCAGGAGGTTCTGAATGGAGCTGGAGCTGAAATCCAGTTGGCAGCAGCAACGTCGTTTTTAACCATTCTGCAAGATGACATCATTCTTATCCACACCCACACCTACTCCATCCTGAAGACCATCCTGCTGCACCTGAACCACAGAGACACAGGTAAACTCACCTGAACCACAGAGACACAGGTAAACTCACCTGAACTATAGAGACACAGGTAAACTCACCTGAACCACGGAGACACAGGTAAACTCACCTGAACCACAGAGACACAGGTAAACTCACCTGAACTATAGAGACACAGGTAAACTCACCTGAACCACGGAGACACAGGTAAACTCACCTGAACCACAGAGACACAGGTAAACTCACCTGAACTATAGAGACACAGGTAAACTCACCTGAACCACAGAGACACAGGTAAACTCACCTGAACCACAGAGACACAGGTAAACTCACCTGAACCAAAGAGACACAGGTAAACTCACCTGAACCACAGAGACACAGGTAAACTCACCTGAACCATAGAGACACAGGTAAACTCACCTGAACCACAGAGACACAGGTAAACTCACCTGAACCATAGAGATCGTCACTTGAACTGAGGTGATGCTGAGGTTGCCATGTTTGTTGCTGATGTTGTCCATGTGTATTTCCGTGTTGACAGTGGTGAGCAACGCCTGGTTGGAGACTCTGCTTTCAGCCATCAATGCGCTGCCAAAGGAGACAATTAGACAGGAGGTCAGTTGTTACGTTACAGGATGTTGGATCCAACTCTTTATTATTGATGATCAGTCAGGAAGTTAAATGTGAAGAACATGATCAATGATCTTTAAATGACTCATACATTTCATGTTTGTCTATTCTGTCTCTTCTGCTACTTGTCTCTGTCCATAGGTCCTGAATCCTCTCCTGTATCAGTCCCAGATGTCTCATTCTCTTCAGACTCGTTTGGCTAGCTGTCGCATCTTAGGAAAAGTTGCCTGCAAGTTTGATTCTCACATGTGTGTAGCATTGTGTACTCTGTACTTCAGTATTACATTAACACAATCTGTACACTGTAGTTCTGTAGAAACAAATGAACACAATGACATTTGAGACATGAAGCTCTCAGCAGAACTTGCCGTTGATGCTTTTAAGGCGTTATCTCACTTTCTCTGACGCTGTGTTTCATCAGAGTGAAGAAGGAGCTGCTGCCGTTGGTTCGATCTTTATGTCAGGACCTGGAGTTTGAGGTTCGAGTCTGTATGTGCCGTCAACTGGAGAACGTTGCTAGAGCCACGGGGTACCTGCCACCAAACACGGATTAGAACCCAACACCAAGTACCAAGCACACCCAACCACGACCACACAAACACCACCCAAACTCAAACTAAACACCACCCAAACACTGACCAGACACAGCAAAGGTAAAACCTCTCTCTAACCAAACGATGACGGGTAACTATGATGAGACAAGGAGTATTGTTTGTCCATCAGGGTGGAAGACATGAGGACAGAGCTTCTCCCTGAACTGGTGGAACTCGCCGGAGATGAGGAGAGCAGCGTCCGTCTCGCTGCTTTTGACACCATGATCAACCTGATGGAGATAATGGACAGTGGTGAGTCTTTGGATTAGTCTCAGACTGAGACAGACTTTAATGATCCACGGGGGAAATTACTTGGTTGTAGTAGCTTAGTTGCACCTAAAAACCTAGTTTAAAGCTCTGTCTTCCTCCTCAGACGAGCGACTCCACGTCGTGGTTCCTCTGGTGATGTCCGTGTGCGATGCCTCGTCGCAGGTAGACGAAGCCATCATGGCGGCCTTGTCGTTCCAGTTCGGGAAGCTGTGCAGCGGCCTGGCAGGTATAATTCACATTCAGACTAGGAGTTGCACCAACCAGTCGACTTTACTGCTGTATCATTACTCTTGAAACATCATGATGTGGGCTAGTCTCTGATTATTTGACAGTAACAACAGTAAGTGAGTTGAAATAAGTGAAAGGTGAAAGGTAGGAGGTGAAAGAAATGATGTCCAGAGTGTTATGTGTCACATACAGATGAGGAGTTAAACAGGCGCATGGACTGAGGCAGGACAGATTTCCTGTCGCGTTCTTTGTCTCTTGGAGAAGGAGCTCCGTTGTCTGTCTATCGTCTGGTGGAGAGGGAGGTCAGGATGATCCATGACTGGTATCAGTCTGTTAAGTGTCCTCCTCTCCCAGCCAATCACAGACCAGCCTTCCTGATCAGGTGATTCAGTATGTAGCTGTTCCTCCAGCAGAACACAGCAGAGAAAAGGGTTCTGGCCACAACAGACTGGTAGAAGATCTCCAGCGTCTTACTGCACATGTTGAAGGATCTCAGCTTCCTCTCTGAGGTCTTCTAGGACACAGCTGTACTGTTGGTCCTCCAGTTCAGTCTGTTACTGATGCTCACTCCCAGGTATTTGTCCTCCTCCACCACCTCCACGTCCCTGCCCAGGATGCTGAGGGGCTGAGGATCTGTTCATCAGTCACCATCTCGTTGGTCTTGTCTACGTTAAGCAGCAGGTGATTCCTTCCAGCCCACCCCAAAAATCTGTCCACAGTCCTTTATACTCCTCCCTCCTCCCTCCTCCCTCCTCCCTCCTCCTCCTTCTCCTCCTCCCTCCTCCCCACAACCTCAGAGTCATCAGGAAATGTCTGGATGTGACATGAGTCTGAGTTGTGCTGAAAGTCAGTGGTGTATGAGGTGAACAAGAACGGTCCCCTGTGGGGCCCCCACACCACTCACCACCACATCAGACAGGACATGACCCCCCCCCCAACACCAACACCCATTGGTGTTCAGCTTCCCACCCAGCACCAAAGGCTGGATGGTGTTAGAGGCACTGGAGAAATCAAAAAAAGTGATTCTTACTGAGCCTCCACCACCATCCAGGTGTGAGAGGTGTGAGTGAGCTGCAGCAGATAGATGACAAAATCATCCACCCCCAGACTCGGCTGGTAGGCAAACTGTAGGGGGTCTATAAACAATCTCACCTGTGGCCTTAGGCGGGCCAGGACCAACCTCTCCAGCACCTTCATCACATGGGATGTAAAGGCCACTGGACAGAAATCACTGAGGCCGGAGGGAGACGACTTCCTGGGAACGGGAACAAGGCAGGATGTCTCCCAGAGAGGCGGTCCCTCTCCAGGCTCAGGTTCAGGTTGAAGAGACGTTGGAGAGCAGCAGACATCTGTCCTGCACAGGTCCTCAGTGTCCTAGGACTGATGCCATCAGGTCCTGCAGCCTTGCGTTGGTTCAGTCTCTCCAGCTGTCTGACATGTCAGTCCTGGAATACAACTAAAGTACTACTGACGCTATCGCTGCTCTGGACATCAGCCAGTTAACAACTTCACCAAGGGAGAGGAGGAGGCTGCACATCAACTATTTGATAAAGTTAGAGCTTCAGCTTCAGAGAGTGACTTTGTTGCTGTGGTTATACAGCAGGTTCTGTTATTATTAGTGTCAGACTAATGGTGTTTATGGTGACCTGGTCTACAGTCCACAGTAGTCTATGTTCAAGCTTCAATAAACTCTTAGTGGGAAGTCTCCTGAAGTCTATGTAGGGACGACATGGAGCTTTTATGGCCTCGCTGCCTGCAGGACCAGACACAGGGCACAAATGGGGGGCACATGTAAACCTGTTATAACTCATCTTAGGAATGTGAATGGTTGCTATCTGGCAGGGAAGTAGCAGTACTGTGTCAACAAAGTCAGGGCCTTGCCCTCATCCACAGTAGGTCTAGAACCATACTTGATTTTTTGTTATGGATGCTCGGAGGGTCAACTCCCTTATTCAGTTTCACTGCTTGTGCCGAGTCCCATTATTTGGTCTTAGCGGGCTTCTCAGGGACCAGGTTATTTTGTTACTGGACTTCTATGTCAGGTGGATTTCAGATTTTCTGTTACTGTGCTTCAGGTTCCGTGTCAGATGAGCAGAAAGGTCGCTTACTGCAAAGGTTCAAGGTGCTTTGTGTTGCTGGACTCCAGACTGAAGGAAATCAGACTGACGGCAACACAGAATCTACGCTGATCCGCTGCAACTGCTGCTACAACCTCCCGGTAGAAACCACAAACACAAAGAGTCTCTGTGTTACCCACCTCTGCAGTTGGTGAGGTCACTTCCTGTTCTCTCCATCCAGGCCATGGTAGTGTTTGCAGACCCTGCACACTTTCTGTCGGAGCTCTATTCTTCTTTCTCCAGTCTTTGTTGTGACCCAGAGGTCAGCGTCCGGCGAAGTGCTGCAGCCAGTTTCCACCAGGTTAGATCACCGCAACACGAAGGTCCTGCTACATTGACATTTGTTCACTCTGATTGGCTAAGTCCTCTAATGTCATTCAGTGGCCCTGCCTCTTCCTGTAGGTAGTGAAACTGCTCGGTTCAAATGTCCAGCTGGTCCACAAAGAGCTTCTGTCTCTGCTGCAGGATGATGCTCTGGAGGTGAGAGGTGCAAAGTGGACCAAACTGTCTTCATGTTCTGATGTATTTCTGTATGTTGTATATTTATTAGTGCAGCTTCATTACTGAGTGAATAAGGAGCACGGATGATCCAGAGTTACAGCAGATCAGGGTCTAGATACATCACACATTTAGTGAACAGTCCGATTATTGAATGTTGGAGAAACGTTCAGGTCTAAACATCTGAAGCACTTTGCCAAGGACCAGGTGGTCCAGCAGGTGAGGACCTTCTAACAGGACAGATACAAGGTGTTGATGCCTTAACAGTTCTGATACTGACCTTAAAGGACATATAACATTTGCTGCTGATGTTGAAGGAGCAGCATTATGTTGGTCAGGAGATTTTTTTCTGGATCATTGGTGTATCACAAATATAGCAAATCACTTAATTCCAGCTGTTGTGCGGTTTGTTAGCTTAGTTTTTATTGTTGCTGTTGAGGTTTTGGACGCACTGATGAATCACTTTGAAGAAATTCTTGAGACAGTCCTGTCCAGGGGAGAAAACCTGACACTGGACAACAAGGTGGGAAATTAAACATAATTTTTCTACTTCCTATGGTTTTCTTTGTGTGGTATCTGGTATTCAGACATCTTTCTCCTCTGTTCTCCTTTGGTTTTCCTCAGTTCCCAGAGTTGCTGTCGACGTTGCTACTTGCAGAACAGAAGGTCGGATGTTCTCTGCGTTGGCGGCTCCATGAGAAGCTGTTGCAGCGTTACAGCTGCCTGGCCAGACTGCTGCCGGGAGAACTCCTGCACCAGAGCTTCTCCCCTCGCATCTTCATCATCCTCACCACCAACGTCAGCACCACCAGACGAGCAGAGACATACACAATCCCACAGGTGTGAACCAGGTGATAGACCGGTAACTCTGCTTGTTGTGGTTGCAGAAAGTGTTGCCGGTGCAGAAGGAAGCAGCTCGGACTTTCTGCACATTCCTGCGGTACAACCGCAAACAAGAGCAGCGTCAGGAGATGATGGAACGACTGATCCAAGGTCAGGACTTCTTTGCCTCTGATATTTCATCGGCAGAGCATCAAGTGAAACTGTTAATTATTCTTAGTAATGTTTGTGAGGTTGGTTTTCAGTGAGACAACACGAGACCACATCAGTATATCAAACAGACCAATGTTCCTCAGATCTTGCTCAGGGTCGCAGCTATTGGAACCGCCTGAGGTTCCTTGACGTTTGTGAAACTGCCACCGAGATTTTCTCCAGAAAATACTTCAACAAACACTTCCTGATACCAGCACTGGAACTGGTCCATGACCCCGTGGCCAATGTCAGGTAGTTCCTTGTCATTCTGTCCAGTGCAACAAAAATAATCTGTCTGAAACCAAAGCACCTGTCGATCTGTTCAACTGTTCACAGTCGCTCACATTTCTGTCTCTTAGGTACAAATTGTGCCAGTTGTTGCCCAGGTTACGTTCATCACTTCGTCTGCCGGCCGACAAACATCTTCTGCAGAAACTTGACTTCTGTGTCCAGAAGCTTCTCTGCAGGGAGAAGGACAAAGACGTGGTGGCTACAATTCGCAAGGTAAGACTTATAAGAGACTAGTCCAAATTGTGACTTTACCATTTAACCCCTTTTCCCTGTTCGGGCATTTTTGTACATTTTATTCAACTTTTTTTTTCATTGTGTTATAATTTTGGCTGTGTTACAGCTTGTGGCTTGAATTTCTGCAGGAACTCTTCTCTTTATCCAAATATTTGAAACCCAGTGTCTTTTACTCTCACATATCATTTATACTTTCGTTATGCATTTTGACCCCTCTGGACACCTGTGTGGCAAAAATGTACATGTCCAAAAAACAGCCATAAAATCCTGGCTTGCTAAAAATCAGTTTCTCTAAAATGCACATATGTACATGACATATAGCCCTTGTTTCCAGGTCATATGTTCTGTTGTGTTCTCTTTTGTTGCTGTATTGCATGTTGTTGCAGCTTGCAATTAAATTCAATTCAATTCAATTTTATTTATATAGCGCCAATAACAATAAAAATTGTTTCAAGACACATCACAAAAACCAGCCTGAAACCTCCAGAGCAGCCTGAGGGAAAAACTCCCTTTAACAGGAAGAAACCTGGAGCAGAACCAGCTCATATTGAGGAACCCTCTGCTGAAGACCAGCCGGGTAGAACCAGAGAAGATAGAGAGAAGAAGAGCAGGAGAAACAAGATAAACTAACTTCTGTCATAGATACAAACATCAAGCTGAAGGAAACATGTAGGATCTAGTAATATAACACATAGCTGATGATCTGTGACAGTTTGTGAGTATAACAGGAATCATGGGCAGGTTGGTGAATAGTTCATCTAGGTAGGAGTGGACACCTGGAGGAGGACATGAAGACTGGGACAGATGTAATTTATGGAGCTCCACAGGTCTGATACACAGACTCCAGACCATGAAGACTGGGCTGGTTGATGAGGCCACGGCAGCAGATGTAGCTTAGAACTCCACAGGTCAGATATTCAGCCTCCAGACCAGAGACCCTCACAAGAAGATGGAGGGGAGAGAGGGAGACACAGTGGTTAGTAAATTATAAGAGATAGAAAATAAAATGATAAGATATTAGAGGACAAAGAGGAGAGGACATGTCCTCAGTGCATCGTCCCCCTGCAGCCTCGGCCTATAGCAGCATCACTAAGGGATGGTTAAGTCCAGCTCTAACTATAAGCTTTGTCTAAAAGGAAAGTCTTAGTCCTGACCTTAAACGTAGAGACTGTGTCTGCCTCCAGAACCCAAACTGGGAGCTGGTTCCACAGGAGAGGAGCCTGATAGCTGAAGGTTCTACCTCCCATTCTACTTTTAGAACCTCTAGGAACCACAAGCAGACCTGCACTTAGAGATGGTAGTGATCTGTTGGGACAGTCTGGTTCTATGAGGACTTCATATATGATGGAGCTCGGCCTTTCAGGGCCTTGTAGGTAAGGAGGAGGATTTTAAATTCAATTCTAGATTTTAAAGGGAGCCAATGAAGAGAAGCTAATACTGGAGTAATATGATCTCTCTTGCTAATTCCTGTCAGTGCTCTTCAAACTGGAATCTGTCTGAAGATATGATTCAAACCAGTCTAGTGCAGTTCCTGTAATTCTGATCACACTTTCAAGTCTCTGTAGTAGAATACTGTGATCTATAGTGTCAAATGCAGCACTGAGATCTAGCAGGACAAGTATAGAGACAAGTCCATCGTCTGAAGCCATGAGGAGATCATTGGTAACTTTAACCAGAGCTGTTTCCGTGCTATGATGAGCTCTAAAACCTGACTGAAACTCTTCAAACAAACCAATACTGTTTAGATGATCAACCAACTGATTGACAACAACTCTTTCCAAAACTTTAGAGATAAAAGGAAGGTTGGAAATTGGCCTATAGTTGCTAAAACATCTGGGTCAAGAGTGGGTTTTTTAAGTAATGGTTTAATTACAGCAGTTTTAAAAGACTGGGGCACATATCCTGTTAATAAAGAGAAGTTAATCTGATTTAATATGGAGGTATTAATTAATGGATAAACCTCCTTGAGCAACTTAGTTGGGATGAGGTCTAGAAGACAAGTTGATGGTTTAGATGCTGTAATAACTGAAGTGAGCTCAGGAAGATCAATTAGGGAGAAAGAATCCAAATATTGACTCGGTCCTACAGAAGTTTCTAATGACACTGTACTTACATCTTTGACAGATGGAAGGGTGCTATGAATTTTATCTCTAATGCCAACAATTTTATCAGTGAAGAAGCTCATGAAGTCATTACTGCTGAGGGCTGAAGGAATAGATGCTCAACAGAGCTGTGACTCTTTGTCAGCCTGGCTACAGCTGAAAAGAAATCTGGGGTTGTTCTTGTTTTCTTCTATTAATGAAGAATAATGTGCTGTTCTAATCTTACGGAGAGTTTTTTTATAAGTTGTTAAACTATCTTTCCAGGCTATGTGAGCTTCTTCAGAACTAGTGGAATGACAAATTCTTTCCAGCTTTGAACTACACAACTGTGAATTATACCATGGAGCTGCCCTCCTTCCATTTACCACCTTCTTTTTTAGAGGAGCAACTAGATTTAGAGTTGTACTAAGCGATGCTGTCGTGCTGTCAACAAAATAATCTATTTGTGATGGAGTTAGATTGTGGTTGCTGACATCCACATCACTAACATAAGGCACTGAGGTAAATACTGAAGGTATTAATTCCTTATATCTAGTCACAGCATCATCAGATAAGTGTCTACCATAACGAAATGTCTTTACAATTCCTGTGTAATTACTTATAGTAAATTCAAATGTTAAAGAGAATGATGGGACAATAGAGGGTTGTGAGAATATACGGTTAGACCTTCAGTTTCTAGGCCATAAGTTAGTACAAGATCTAAGGTGTGATTGAAACAGTGAGTTGAACCATTTACATTCTGAGAAAAGCCAATTGAGTCTAATAATGACATAAATGAAGAGCTAAGACTGTCACTGCCAACATCAACATGGATGTTAAAGTCACCTACTATAATGACTTTATCTGTTCTAAGCACTAAATCACATAGAAACTCAGAGAATTCAGCTAAAAACTCAGAGTAAGGAGCAGGTGGGCGACACACCACAACAAAGAGAACTGGTTTTTGTGTTTTCCAGTCTGGATGAGCAAGACTAAGAGTGAGGCTTTCAAATGAATTAAAGCTTTGCTTAGGTCTAAGATTAATACATAAATCAGAGTGGAAGATTGCTGCGACTCCTCCTCGGCCTGAGCCTCCAGGAATGTGATAGTTACTATGACTGGGTGGCCTGGACTCATTTAAACTGACATACTCATCATCCTGCAGCCACGTTTCAGTCAAACTATATAGATCAATCTGTTGTACTAGTGAATTTGGATAAGGTTCCTATGAATAACTCCTCTATTGTTATTTTTCCATTTAAAAAATCTGGGAGCAGACAGCACATCTATGGTTAAATGTTAAATGTTAAAATCACAGAGTCATGGTTTTATACTGGAATAGCAGCCAGATTAATAAATGCAGTTATAATGGAAGTTAATGGAGCATTTTTGGCCATGAAGGAGTCCAGAGGGAGATTCTGACTCTACATAAAAAATACTAATGCAATCAAATCAATTTTATTGATAATCTTTGCCACATCCAAGACTCTAATTACCAACAGACCCATCCAACTACTGTTTATTTTATGAAAAATCATTCATTTTTTGTGTTTTTTGTAAGAAATAATGACATTCTTTGAATCATTAGACCAGCATTTAAAGAGTTATAATCCTGAAAACTCTTGAAAGTAGTTTTGAGCAGGTCCTTAGTCGTTTAAGTGATTTATTAAATTAGAAAAAAATATTGATGTATGTGGATATTATGGCAGTTTCTTTATGTGTGAACATTTTTGCCACAAAGGTGTCCTGCGGGTAGTAAATTTGAGGAGGACATAAGGGTTAAAACCGTGAATTAGTTTAGCCTGCCAACTGTAACGGATCATCAGCAATGAACTGTGTTCATCATGTCTTCCAGACAGTCCTGGAACTGGACAAACTGGACCTCTCTGAGCCTGTAAGTGAAGACACAGCTGTGAATTCATCAGGTTCACTTCTGGCCTGTAACCTCCTTGTTTCTTCTGTTTCGAGAAGTTTCACAAGAGGCAGGAGAAGGACCTGTTGGATCAGAAGAAGGAAAAAGAAGAAACCCTACTCCTAGAGATGGTGAGGCTGAGCTTGACAGCATCTCTTCAGTCTCAACCTGCCTGCTTTGTTTTAATGGCATCTTTATGTTGTCAGGAACAGCTGGAGCGCCAGCAGAGCGACGCAAAACTGAACTCTGACAAACACGAAAGGAAACGTGAGCTGATGCTTGATTTTTGAAATGTTCCAATTCATCGTTCAGTCACTAAACTATTGTTCTTTGATAGGAAGGGACAGTAAAACCAGTCTGTCTGCAACCAAGTCCATGTCTGTGTCTTCATCTGCAGCAACCTCCTCCTCAACTGGTGAGAATGATGAAGGTGTTGGTGATGATGATGATGATGGTGATGATGATGAGTATGATGATGATGGTGATGATGGTGATGATGGTGATGATGATGAGTATGATGATGATGGTGATGGTCATGACTCCTCTGTGCAGGTAAAGAAATGAGGAAGGCTAAACTCTCTCGGAGTCGGTCCCTGAGCAGCCAGCCGACATCGTCCAAACCATTGAACTCAGACAGACCTCTGTAAGAACAACCACCTCCTTCTCTCTCAGAGATCAGGTCTGGAAACCATCTGTGATTCAGTCGATAGGGAGGAAGTAGAGTTCCTCTAAACTCTGACCTGATTTAATTTGTCTGGAATATGTGAGTGCAGGTCAGCATTGATGTCAACACAGCAAAGACAAACAGGTCTGGGACCGACCTGAACACAACTGGATAAAACCTGGGGCAGGTTCAGGCTCAGTCCAGGGTGGAGGTCTGGAGACTAAACTGAGGTTCAATGAATGCTTTTGTGTTTCAGGAAGGTTAAAGATCTGAGCTGTTCATCTGGACCTGGGAAGTCGTCCATGTTCTCCGGCAAAGGTACCCCCTCCCCAAACATCAGGGACTAACCCTAACATCAAGTCTTTATTCTCATATTACTTCCTGTGCGTCACAGATGAGTCCCTGAGGACAGCACACTTCACCATGGCGACCCAGTCCTCCTCCCCCTCCTCCCCCATGCCAGTCCTGATCCGCAGCAACACCACAAGCCTCCTAGACAGAGCCAGTACCCATGACCAGAGAGACCACAGAACCAGTGCACTAGACCACAGAACTAATAGCATGGACCACAGGAACAATAAGATGGATCACAGGACCAGTACCTTGGACCTGCGCAGTAAAACAATGGACCGGGGGTGCGGAGTGAAGGACAACCAGTCCAGGAAGCTGTCTATGTGAGTTTCAGCCAAAGGTGAAAGGACAAACGGGTCCTTGAGATCTAACCTCTCAGAACCAGTCCCATTGAATCCTCCACTAAACCACCTGGATCCGTGTTTCATGCTTTAGACCAAGGGTTTGGTAACCTTCAACACTCAAAGAGCCATTTGGACCCGTTTCCCACAGAAAAGAAAACACTGGGAAACACAACACCCCTTTGACATCTAAAATAAAGATAACACTGCATATATCGTTTTCACCTCTATGCTAGGCCTATGTATAAAAAAAACTATAGTGTGTTGCATTTATGAAATGAAAGACCTGCTACAGAGAAAATGAAATTGTATTTCTGCATACATAACAGGGTTTTAATCATGGTTGCTTTACCTGCGGTCGATAAATAGCGGGCTGGACCTGCCGGCGGGTGTCGCACATCGGCAGTTGTGACGTATATTTTGAGTGACAAAAAATTAAATACATTTTATTTTAATGTTACAAGATCATCATCAATTCAAATTTTAAATTATATTTAAAGAACTAATAGGTAAAACAAAATACATTTGAAATAAACACTCGATAACAAGGAGTATGTGCTGCAATGCACTGTGGGAGTTCATTGTTTTTGGTTGATGTTACACATTGACTGTATGTAGATGTTACAACCATGAGTTTGGTGTGGCATTCAACGTCATTCAGTTGTTGTGTAACTCCTGCTCGTTAACCCTAACCCTAATGAGCGAATAGTTGCTGCTATTCTGAAGCAGTTAGTGTGAAAAAGTGAACAACTTTGGTCAGCGCCCTTGCTCCACACCGCTTACCACAGAGGGACGAAAGAGCTGCATGCAGGTCCAGAGCCGCGGGTTGCCGACCCCTGATCTAGACCCTGTTGTATCCCTGGTCTCCCTGGTTTATATTAAGAATTTACACAATCATCAAAACTCTCCACCCAGTCACATCCAGACTCAATCAGAGACATTTAAACCAGGGCTCTTCAACATTTTTCAAGGGCTCGGAGATATTTAGTAGGGACCCCATTCCTATTATATGTGTTCTATATTAAACTCTGCCTAGTGCTATTTATAAATATACATTATTATTATCATTTTGCATTCAATATTAACCTATTCAAATAATACACAGGTTCAAATATTCATTTTTTATTTCAAACATGTGCAGCAGCAGGGTGTTTGAGGGGGTCCGGCTCTCTTCTGGTTTTGGTTTTATTTGTTCATGTAAATAATGTGAATAGAAAAGACTGGTTCCATTTTAAAAGTGATCCGTGATCCATTTGTCTGTTTTCTTACATTCATAGAAGCAGGAAGTCAAACTCCTTCAGCATCCAGTCGGGACAAGACTGAAGATCACGATGTTATCACACCTCCACCAGGTCATCATCCAATCAGCAGCCAGGGTTTCCTTTCAGACAGCAGCTTCACAACATTACCCAGATTGCAACGGGACATCATCTCTGCCTTACAGTCACAAACAGAGACAGTAGAATCTGACTTCTATTTGCATCTACTGAGCACTGTGTATTCTAATGATCTCATCCTGCCTCCTGATTGGTCAGTAAACTTCACTCACAAACTGTTGGTGTGTTCTTGTTTGAGACGTGTGATTGGCTGGAACTCTAGTTGTGATCAAACCATATATTTACAGATATAATAGAGTTTAATAAAGTCACACTGACACGTTATTCATCACTAACAGAGTTACTTCATGTCTGTCTCTGATCATCTACTTTCTCTGGAGTTAGTTTGGTTCCAGTTCTACTGAAATCTGTCCAGGATACGTCCTCTAACCCCAGGACACGTCCAGGACACGTCCAGGACACGTCCATGCACGCTATACATGCTACAGGTCTAGTCTGGGCACAGACACATAGATTGTCTTCAGGATTGTTCTTTCTGTAGCTCTGCTCCTAATAATTCAGTTCAATTCAGTTTTATTTATATAGCACCAATAACAACACAAATTGTCTCAAGACTCTTTACAAAAACCTGAAACCTCCAGAGCAGCATGAAGGAAAAAATTCCCTTTAACAGGAAGAAACCTGGAGCAGAACCAGCTCATATGGAGGAACCATCTGCTGAAGACCAGCCGGGTAGAACCAGAGAAGATAGAGAGAAAAGAAGAACAGGAGAAACACGCGGTTAGTAATAGAAAGGTCATAATATTGGTCCTAGCACAGAACCCTGAGGAACTCCATAGCTTACTTTGGTAAATATAGAAGAGTTGTTGTTTACATGGACAAACTGGAATCTGTCTGACACATATGATTCAAACCAGTCTAGTGCAGTTCCTGTAATCGTGATCACACTTTCAAGTCTCTGTAGTAGAATACTGTGATCTATAGTGTCAAATGCAGCACTGAGATCTAACAGGACAAGTATAGAGACAAGTCCATCGTCTGAAGCCATGAGGAGATCATTGGTAACTTTAACCAGAGCTGTTTCTGTGCTATGATGAGCTCTAAAACCTGACTGAAACTCTTCAAACAAACCATTCCTGTTTAAATGATCAACCAACTGATTGACAACAACCCTTTCCAAAACTTTAGAGATAAAAGGAAGGTTGGAACTTGGCCTATAGTTGCTAAAACATCTGGGTCAAGAGTGGTTTTTTTAAGTAATGGTTTAATTACAGCAGTTTCAAAAGACTGGGGCACATATCCTGTTAATAAAGAGAAGTTAATCTGATTTAATATGGAGGTATTAATTAATGGATAAACCTCCTGGAGCAGCTTAGTTGGGATGGAGTCTAGAAGACAAGTTGATGGTTTAGATGCTGTAATAACTGAAGTGAGCTCAGGAAGATCAATTAGGGAGAAAGAATCCAAATACTGACTCGGTCCTACAGAGGTTTCTAATGCCACTGTACTTACATCTTTGACAGATGGAAGGATGCTATGAATTTTATCTCTAATGCAACAATTTTATCAGAGAAGAAGCTCATGAAGTCATTACTGCTGAGGTCTGAAGGAATAGATGCTCAACAGAGCTGTGACTCTTTGTCAGCCTGGCTACAGCTGAAAAGAAATCTGGGCTTGTTCTTGTTTTCTTCTATTAATGAAGAATAATGTGCTGTTCTAATCTTATGGAGAGTTTTTTTATAAGTTGTTAAACTATCTTTCCAGGCTATGTGAGCTTCTTCAGAACTAGTGGAATGACAAATTCTTTCCAGCTTTGAACTACACAACTGTGAATTATACCATGGAGCTTCCCTCCTTCCATTTACCACCTTCTTTTTTAGAGGAGCAACTAGATTTAAAGTTGTACTAAGCGATGCTGTCGTGCTGTCAACAAAATAATCTATTTGTGATGGAGTTAGATTGTGGTTGCTGACATCCACATCACTGACATAAGGCACTGAGGTAAATACTGAAGGTATTAATTCCTTATATCTAGTCACAGCATCATCAGATAAGTGTCTACCATAACGAAATGTCTTTACAATTTCTGTGTAATTACTTATAGTAAATTCAAATGTTAAAGAGAATGATGGGACAATAGAGGGTTGTGAGAATATACGGTTAGACCTTCAGTTTCTAGGCCATAAGTTAGTACAAGATCTAAGGTGTGATTGAAACAGTGAGTTGAACCATTTACATTCTGAGAAAAGCCAATTGAGTCTAATAATGACATAAATGAAGAGCTAAGACTGTCACTGCCAACATCAACATGGATGTTAAAGTCACCTACTATAATGACTTTATCTGTTCTAAGCACTAAATCACAGAGAAAATCTGAGAATTCAGCTAAAAACTCAGAGTAAGGAGCAGGTGGGTGACACACCACAACAAAGAGAACATCATGAATCAGTTTAACCTCTGTACAGCTCCTCCAGTCACGTCACATATCCCACATCCGAAAAGTTACGTCTCCATATCAACAGTCACAAATAATACAAAACAACTGGACAACCCAACAACAATAAACACAATCATTCACACCAAAATGTATAAAGTAAATGGATGAATTTAGAGAAAAACTCAAATTTTCCAGAGCAGCAGTGGATGGAAACCTGAGAGCTACACAACAGAACGAAAATAACAGTGATCAGAGTAATTCATTGCAATAAAATCCACAAATACTCCAAAACAAATGTCAAGTGAAGAAATAAACAGATCAATACAATTGCTAATTACATTTAAAAAAAAGTGCATTTCTTTGCAATAATTGTCCTTATCTGAGGAGTCTGCTCTGGTCTTTGACTTCATGTCCTTCTACTGGATGTTTGTTAACTGTGTCTGTCTCTTCACTGGTTCTGGTCCATCATTTGTTTTATTCCATCTATCTCCTCCAGGCTGCGATCTTTACACCAAACAACATAGTTTTCTGTCTCTAGTATAAATGGACCATGATCAGTGTAGATCTTATATGATACCATCTCATCTCATCTTCCATACTACTTAACCCTCACTAAGGTCGTGGGGGGGTCTGGACTCTATCCCAGCTGGCATCAGGCGAGAGGGGGGGTCCACCCTGGACAGGTCTCCAGCCTATCGCAGGACTAACACAGGGACAAACAGAGACAAACAGCCACCAATCAGCCTAACCAGCATGTCTTTGGAGGTGGGAGGAAACTGGAGAACCCGGAGAAAACCCATGGGAACACAGGGAGAACATGCAAACTCCCCCCAGAAAGACCCGAGCTGGACTCAAACCCAGACCTTCTCACTGGGAGGCATCAGCCCTACATTATATTATATTATATTATATTATATTATATTATATTATATCATATTATATTATATTAGGGTTAGGGTTAGGAATTAGTTGTATGAATTGACATTGCATCGTTTTATTTATCATGTACTTATGTTCGGGGCTGAATAACATCACAACATTTTTAACATAACACGTTTATTCAGAGGCAACTGATTGAATAGTCAGTACATACGACATCATAGTGGTTGTCATGCTAACATGCTAATTAGCTCTAAACACAACAGCTTTTGTTGTCAAGTCACGTGATGGGATGTGACCTGTTAACTCAGTGATAAAACCAACCCACCAGCAGGGGGCGCCATGTTAAATAAACCCTAACCTCATGCTAGCAGGTTTAAAAGATTATTACGTAACACACATCAGTAGCTAACTGTTGGACATGTGTTGACCTGATGGTAGCGTTAGAGGACGTCCTCTCAGTTCATCCTCAGGGGGACATGGGAAGCAGGTGAACTCATCTATTTCTGGGTGGGGTCGGTGACTCGGCCCATGAACATCAGGCTGGTCGGGTTCTGCCGGTAGATGATGAAGATGAAGGGTCTGTTGAAGGTGAGGCGAGGGGGGGGGGTGGAGAACACAACGTCTCCTGAGGTGATGGGGTCGCTGGTCTCGTCCACAGAGACGACAGATTTATGATAAACCTGGACACAAGAAGATAAACTGAATAAATAATTACTTTTTTAGCCTTTATTTAACCCGGTCGATCCCATTGAGTTACAAAGACCTCTTTTCCAAGCCAGGACAGAAAAGTTCTGACAATTAAAAACAGACAGAAACTCACACAACACAAATACAATACATGGAAGATAAAAATCAACATGACTAAGAATTTATTTCTTCACACAGGTTTTAAAGATCCATGGGTGATTAGTTCCTTTAACTTTAAAGTTTTCTGCAGGAAGTTCCAAGTAGCAGGTGCAGAGAACTTAAAACGATGTTTACCAGATTCAGAATGAGATTTGGTCACATGTACAGTAACTGTTTTGGGTTTTTGAGATGTAACCACATAAGTATTTGGGGAGTAGTCTACTCCTAAGACAGCTTTATAGAACAAAATACAGACACTCAACTCCAGGTATAAAGTGCAGTGATGAATGACGAACCTCAGGGCACCATGATATACATGCTACTATTCAGACATGTCACCATTCCAACAAGGCTTCAGTTTCACTTATCACTTATCATTGATTAAAGATTTCATTTGAAGTTATTTTATAATAGCGTACCGTATTTCCTCAAATAACAGTCGGTATTCAATTGTTTCCACGAACAAATAAAGGCCGGCCCTAAATACAAGCCAGGTCACAAAAAAAAGGAGAAGAAGAAGAAGAAGAAGAAAACGATGTAATCAGAAACTGTTTCGATTCTGTGAAGACTGGGGGGAATGAAGCCGACTGTCGGACCTGGGTCTCTCGAGCCCCGGAGCATGGATGTATTATAATAGATTCATGGGCCAGAGATGGACTGCAGTGCATGCTGGGAAAATGCTCTGACTGACGGGAGTGAAACGCTACAGCGCAGGACAGCAGCACGAGAGGAAGATGAAGAAATAAAAGCCTCCCTCTGATAGAAGCTTGCCTCCAATAAAGGCCGTCGGCCGCAGCCTACGTCACACTGAGCTGTCAGATGCAGCCTCACTCCATCCATACGAGGCCGGATGCCAGGCTGCTGCACCAGCATAGAGCTTTGCATTATGTGAGAGAAATGTAAGTCCGACAAATAGAGCTTAAATTCAGATTCTTGTTTCTCCAGGGAGGAGATCGCTCGTCAGTGGTGGTGATCGTAATGTTGTTATCAGATACTTTTTGGCTAATGGAGCCGCATCACAGTTGTCAGTCTCTGCATATTAATTGTATTAATTAATGTTGCATATGATGCCAGCGCAAAGGCCACAAAAGATTTGTTGGATATTATTTACAGTATATTAAACTTCAAATCAATGCAAATAAACTGGGACTGTAAAGGAAAGGACTGTAGTCAGAAAGTAGAGTTTAGAGCAAAGCTCCATTAAGCTCTGCATGTAAACGCACTGAGTGAGTGGTAACAGGAGCTAATGGGAACTAAAGGGTGCTAACAGGAGCTAACGGATGCTAACAGGAGCTAAAGGAAGCTAAAGGGTGCTAACAGGAGCTAATAGGTGCTAAAGGGAGCCAACGGGAGCTAATGGGAGCAAACAGGAGCTAAGGGGTGCTAACAGGAGCTAAGAGGTGCTTACAGGAGCTAAAGGGAGCTAATTGGAGCTAACGGGACAAGACAAAAAAACAAGAGGATGAGGGGACGAGGGGACAAGATTGGTAACGTCCTGGTAACGTCCTGATGGGGAGGTGTAAACCACAAGACTGTGTTGATGTGGAGACTAAAATTAAAGATAACAGGTGTCTTCAGGTAGGAACCTTTGTTCAGACCTTGTTGCTGGGGGACTCATATAATGGTGTCTGTACTTGACTCACCTGGTTGAGTTTAGATCCTTTAGCTCCGCCCATGTTGCTGATGTCAGCGTCATCCTCAAACACCTGAGTGATGTCCAGAGTCTTCAGGACGTCCTTCAGAGAGTAAGAACGCTCCAGCAGGAGACGAGGAAGCTGCACCTCCAACTTCCTGTTTACAAAATAAAACACAGAAGGTGTTCACGTTTATTTGTTGTTTTATTGATCAAAGTCAAACCGACGAGACAAAAACCAGGACTCAGAAAACTTGGTTGCTGAACATTTTACATGACAAATCAGTGTTTGACCGTTTCCTTAAGCAACGTCCGTGTTGTTAAATCGCTCCAATGTGGTTCCTTTGGTTCGATGTAATTTACTGACAAGCAGCAGAGCGTCAATAATGGAAGGATGGAACAATAAGAATAATAAAAAGACAAGTGTCTCACGTCTTCTTCAGCTGTCGGATCCAGGTCTGGATTTTCTCGGCCGTCACTTCCTCCTCCACGGCGGTGACGTCCACGCCTTCATCAGGCAGCACCGCCAACATGGCCGCCCCGTCCACCATCGGCAGCTTCAACACGCCGGCCTTTACAGAGCGGTCGTACGCCAGGAAGTACTTATCGGCCCTGAACATCATGGGAACCATGACGACGTGGTATCTGTCCACGTAGAAACGCTCGTCCTGAGTGGACGACGAGTTGAAGGGTGGACTGAACCGGGCTGAAACACATGGACAAACTTTATTTACACACTGATACACAACACAACACACCAGGTCCACGCAGAACCCTTCTGGCCTGTCGGGTAACCCCGCCCACTGAGGAGTGATACAAACTCTGGTAGGAGGCGGCGGTGGCGAGTAGTAGCTGAGTTTGAGGGTCCAGGTTGGACACCAACTCCTGGACCTGGTCTCCGGTCTGCTCCTGGACCCAGAGGTTGATGCTGTCGATGGCCTCATGTGGTGCAGAATAGGGCAGACTCTGAACAGTCCCCCCGAACTTAGTCTGGACCAGGTCCAGGTAGGACGGGAACACCTGGAGAATCTGGGAGGGGAGGATGGCCACGCCCTGCCGCAGGCTCGTGGCTCCGGTCTCAGGGAGGACCCCGTTCCTCAGTGTCAGAAAAAGATCTGTGGACAGAACAGGACCGGCTCAGAACCAGACGCCTGAACCAATCCCCAGACCCACGACCAGACTCCTACCTGGGATGTTCTGAGGATCCAGTCCCGTCAGTGTGAGGCCCTGCAGGAGCTGGTCCCGGGTTGGACCGCTGGTAGCGCTCAGCAAGGACAGGAGTCCGGTGGACAGACAGAACGGAGACACAAAGACATTTTCATCAGTGCGGCTGGCGACGGCTCGGTACAGTCGCGCAGCAAAGTCAGCGTTCCTGTTGGCCAGGTCCTCCACGGACGGCTCGATGGACCCCGAGGAGGCCGGGATTAGCAGGAAGACCAGGAGGACGCCGGGGAAAGACGGAGACATGGTGTCTTCTGCTGGACAAAAACAGAACAAGATGACAGCGTCTCGAGATCAGAATCAGGCCTGGAGGCCGATTATTGCTGCGTTGATCCGATCAGACCTGATTCACTATATCTGTATCCTGGACCTGAGCTTTAAGCTTTAACTTGGTGGAAAACACAAAAAACAGTTCTTTTTGTTGTGGCGTATGTTGGCAAACACACTCTGAGCTCTTCATTTACTAGACCAGGGGTTCTCAACCTTTTGCAAGCAGGGCCCCCCCAAAGGTGGTCCAGTGCAGCTGCCCTGTTTCTGGTGGGCCGGCTCAGTCCTTTAGTCCTGGTCCTGGTCTTCTTCCACCGGGACACGGACGCTTCACGGTTCCGACACGGTGAGTCAGTCACAGCCTGTCTGGACCTGTGGTCTGGACCTGTGGTCTGGACCTGGACCTGTGTTCTGGACCCGGGTCTGGACCTGTGGTCTGGACTCGGTACCAGGTCCAGAGATGCTCCTCCTGTCGGCTTCTATCAGGACACCTGAAGCTAAAGCCCGATAAAACTTCTTTTTTCGTACAATGTAAATGTTTGAAACGCGCTGAGCGCGAGGAACGAGACGTAAACGGGAAAAACATCGGTGGATTATGAACCTGTTGCTGATGGTTTGGACTCAGAGTGAAGGCAAGAAATATTCCCTGAAGGGTTGATGAGTTGTGTCTCTGCTCGGATGTGTGGTGGACTGAGACCAGGACGTTTTATATTTTTTGAGGTCACGTTCTCTCCGTTATTTTACGTCAGATATCTGTTATTTTACGTCAGATCTCCGTTAAACAGAGGTGTGGTGTAGTTTACAGATACAGATGAAGGTTATTCAGTTAATACCGGTGTTTACATCAGATCGCTGCTCTGTGCACTGACTGATGGTCGAAGAAGCTCGTCCTGTTTGTTTGGTTGTTTGGGGTAAAGTAGTAAAATACTCTCGTTGACACCTGCCAGGCTGCAGGCGCAGCTTCTTACTGAGGTAGAAACTGGTCTATAGTCCAGCTGCTCGGGGCTCTGCTACAGCCCCCGGTTGAGAACCACCGTACTAGAGCAACTAAAGCGGTTCTATTGTTGCAGCATGGCCCAGTACAGAGCTCATTAGAGACATTAGAGACCTCGGTAGGACATCGTCAGAGCTCATTAGAGACATTAGAGACCTCGGTAGGACATCGTCAGTGCCTGGATTCCTTCTTTCTAACTGGCTTCAATAATTACAGCATCTAAACCACCACCTTGTCTTCCAGATCCTCCATAGACAGACTCAATAAAGTGGGGAAGAAATCTGCTGGGGGTGGGACTGGACAGCTCTGACCTCACTGAGCACATATGTAGCACACTTACACTGTCACTTTGTGTACTTGTTGTTGCTTGCTGCCTGTTGTCCTGTTTAATGTTTAATGCTGTTGTCTTTTTAATTTCTTTAATTCTTTCATTTCTTTCTGGTCACTGTTGTGCTGCTGTAACATTTAATTTCCCCAATGGGATCAATAAAGTACTATCTGATCTGATCTGATCTTATCTTAATCAACGACCACGTTACGTCATCGGCCACGCCCTCGACGCCATCTGTTTTTGTTTTCTAATCACGCTTTTAAATTGGAGGGTTGTTCCTGTACCGATCAGCTGTAGTCCGTGACGTCATGTATCGATCAGCTGTGACGTCATGTATCGACCAAAAGAATAAGAACCTGAATTAATGCTCGATCAGTTACCGTTATGTGACGCTGAGCAGTAAACTATCGACCAGACTGACCTTCGGCTTCTTCTCTGGACCCGCTCTGACTTCTTCTTCTTCTTATTATTATTATTATTAATATTATTAGTACTATTGATATTATTTTCAGCTCCGGTTTCTGATCACGTCTCTTTTCTTCAAACCTTCACGCGCTGCGCATCACCGTCAAGCTCGCGCACAAACGACACCGGAAACATGACCACATCCGGGCAGCTTTTCACACTAAACTTCGCGTCTTCGTTTTCTTTCATAACGATAATAATTCAAAACCATGCTTTTATTCTGAAACACGTTGTGGTCTGTTTCCTGTTGACAGAAGTAATTAATATATAATTAGTGTCTATAAAGTTCATAGTGAACATGTAGATATATACCGAAATATGTCCGAGATCATTGACCTACCTAACTCTACTCCCCGTGATGCATGATGGGACATTTTGAGTGCCCTGTTTAGGGCATAGAATTTGATCATGAAGGTTTCAGACACTACTACAAAATGAGTTATGCGTTAGAATAAAACGTGACTGCAGTTACGTTAAGTCAATCCTTATTTAGGGGATTTATGTCTCATGTTATTTCATGTTAATGCTAATGCTAACCGCTAGGTAACGCACCGTTAGTTACATGTTTCAGAGTTGTCCAAGCACAAGTTGCATTTACTACGTTCCCCTCCACAGTGGTTCCACTTATTTCTTTTATCTTAATCTTTGTTTGAGAAGCTTCACTTGATAAAGACAAACCCTCTGTGTTCACGTGGACACAACAAGTCTCCGTTCAGATTCAGTTTTTCTTTTGTGTATACGCTGGGTTTCTCAGTTAGGTGTAAGTGTCTCCCAGTCCCGTCCAATCATGCACCACTCACTGGATGGACGACATGGGGATTCTCGTTACACAACGTTACGCTTCTGTTTCAGAGGTTCAAGCAGAAGTTGCATTTACTACGTGACCCTCCACAGCGATTCCTCTTACTTCTTTTTATATGAACATTTAATCAGTGTTAATAAAGTTTATTGTGAACATTTAATCAGTGTTAATAAAGTTCATTCAGAGTCCAGGACTCCTCGGACGCCCTCCGTCCAGACAGCAGCATCTTGTCCGTCCCGGGGAAGGTGAGGAGCAAACACCACCTCCAACCTTCGGAGGACACTGGTCTGGTCGCCACGGGCAACAGTCGCCTGGAGACGGTGCATCATCAGTCGAACCATTACCTGATTGGCCCACGCCAAACCCAGAGCGGGGGACACAGTGGAGGACGAAGGACTGGTTGGACACCAGAGGGACAGGGAGACAAGCTCATGGTAAATAAAAATAGATTAATTATCCTTTAATTAATCATTAAGTGGTTTATTTCCCACTGACATCAAACTAGTCAAGAAACGGAAATAAAGAGTTTTTACCTCAAACTGTTTGAATCGTTGAAAACATCAGTGACCTTCAATAAATGAACCAGACACAGATCATCAGAGACCAGTACCCAGAGAGGACGGCCCAGTCCACAAGGGTTAGAACTCTATTGGGGGGGGGGGTACCTGGTTGATGATGAGGACAGGTGTGGAGAACTCCTGGCTCAGGTGGTGCAATGTGGAGGAGAATGTGAGCAGCTGTTTGTTCCTCTCCAGCCAATCATCAGCCTGGAACTCAGACCTGAAAAGAGCTGCAACCGAGTCCACGACCAGGAGCCGGACCAGACCCTGAGCCAGCAGGAGGGGGGCCCGGCGGGACAGACACACCTGGAGGGCGTCCTGGAGACAGAGAGCAGTCAGTCAGCCAATCAGAGACCAAGACACTCTCCAGGTCTTCTGTCAGCCAATCAGAGACCAGGACACTCTCCAGGTCTTCAGTCAGCCAATCAGAGACCAGGACACTCACCAGGTCGGCAGCGTGTTCCACGTAAACACGGTCGCTGAAGCTGAGGCGTCCAATCAGATGTGGAGGAACCTCAGGGCGAAGGATGGACTGAAACCTGATCAGCTGATCGAGACGTCGGACAGGAAACGAGTCCTCGGTGCAGATGTAGAGCGCCCCTGGACCCAGAAACATCACTCATTCATCTCTAGTGTAACCTGACCCCGTCCAGGACCAGACTGCAGCCTCTGCTGAGGACCAGGACCAGGACCAGGTCCAGGACCAGGACCAGGTCCCCCCATGAACACATCAGACCCTAACCTGGACACTAACCTGAGGACAGTCCTGGGATGGACAGTGGACACTAACCTGAGGACAGTCCTCCATGCTGGGGAGGGTATTGGACACTGAGACACAGCTGCAGGGCCAGTTGTGTCTTCCCTGTCCCACTCTGTCCAGACAGTTCTGTGACTCGCCCCACCAGCAGACCCCCCCTCAGCAGCTGGTCCAGGATGGGACATCCCAGACTGAGTCTGTCCCTGGATTCCAACCAGAGACACTCTCCACGCTGCAGCTGGAGGACTGAAGACACCAGCACAGATTAGGACGTCCCAGAGGACGCAGCATGTCCATCTCTGACCTGTGACTGCAGGACACATGTGTCTCTGACCTGTGACTGGAGGACGTCTCCTGCAGGCCCTGGCTGTGGTGGTGAGCAGATGTTGGACATCAGACCGGGACAGACCGGTGAGTGTCTGCAGGTCTGGGACAGAAAGACACAGCACGTCTCCGACAGACTTCAGATCAGCTGAAGGAGGAGGACACCATCGGTTACCATGGTAATGACAACCATCAGCTGATCAGCACAGACAAGGAGCTGGATAGAGAATCCATCCATTCACTTCATCCTCAGTGAACAAACTTGGCGGGTTGAACAGGGACAGGATTAGACTGGTTTTAATAAAATCTGGCCGATGTTACTACTGAAGAATAAACAGTGTGATCATGTGATCTGTCACATCGTATTTGCGTTAACACGTGACGGAAAGTGATGCAACCTTAAAGTGTGATATTTGTGAACGGAGTCTGGTGCTGTGATACCTCTCCTCAGGGCGCCGCTGATCTCCGGGCTAAGCTCCAGGTGATCGAGGTTCATCCCCGTTGAGGTCTCTCCAGGTCCGGCTCCAGGTCCGGCTCCAGGTCCGGCTCCACCCCGGTCCGTCGGTCCGTCCGTCAGGTTATTTGTTTGTTTATATTATATATTAATATTTCTCTGGAGCTCCCTCACAACAGCTAAAATAACCCGCCCGATCAGTGGACGTCATCACCGGGCGCCGGTCTCAACCATGTAGGATGTCCTGTGGGGTTGGCGTCTTAAACTGAGATGACGTAAACAGGCCTTATGTAATAATAATAATAATGTTTGTTTTGTTGTTGTTTGTATTCATAAACATCTGTGTTGCGTTTGAACATTGTTTATATTTTTAAACACAATTAATATATATATTATTTCTCAACAATGTCCGCGTCCAGTGACGTCATTTATTCGCGCCACATGAAGAAAACAAACCATGAAAACACAGAGAATCGGCTCGTCAGCTCAATAAATGATCAGGACCAGGGAGGAATAACGAGTCTCCTTACCCCCGCTAACCAGACCCTGTCCTCGGATAAAAAGGATAAAAGGAGCTCACTCCCCGACGCGACACCAGGAGTTCGGTGGCCTCGCGGTTTATCAGGTTCCTGCCCACGGTATCGTCCTGGGTTCAAGACCCGGTCGGACGAAGAGTCCTTAATGACCCCCCAGTCATTTTGCTTTTAGTTTTGGACGGGTCCAGGACTCCGCCCCAGAACCATGAGCTCCAGAGTGTGCAGGACCTGTGGGGGGTCCGACATCGACGTGGACCAGGCCCGGGGCAGCGCTGTGTGCACCAGCTGTGGTTCGGTCCTGGAGGACAACATCATCGTCTCCGAGGTCCAGTTTGTGGAAGGAAGCGGGGGCGTCTCTTCTGCTGTGGGACAGTTTGTCTCTGCTGACGGTGAGACACGTTTCCTCTGGTTTCCAGGGAGACAAGGTCCGAGGATCAGACCGGGGTCAAGGGTCAGAGCTGTAGTTGATGCATTTGTGTGATGGAGGGACCATCTGTCTAAATTGAATTTTATTGAACAGAGGGAGTGATTGTCATGAAGTAAAACCTCATCATGTTACTGGTGTCATCCAAGGAGAATAGAATAGAAAAGAAAAGAATAGAATAGAATCGAATGCCCTTTATTGTCATTACAATGTACAATGAGATTGGAAAGCTTCTCCTTTTCAGTGCCAAAAAACACAAGTATTTACAAAATAGTGCAAGAAGGTAGTATTTACAAGATATACAGCTGAGTTAGAATACGATAATAAAACAATATTGAAATATATCAAATTTTAAAATAGAATATAAAGTATATGTTGTTTTTTTGCAGCAGTGGAAAAAAGTGTAGGAGCCACGGTAAATTGTCAACAGGTTTTTATAATAGTTAAGACATGATAGCAGTTAGAGTCAATGTGGTTTCAAGTCTTGTGTTTCACATTATGCACATTGTTGCATGTGAGAATTCAGGGTTTCGATGGCTCTCAGAAAAAAAAAAAAAAAAAAGTTTTTCAATCCGTTTGTGATCTGATGCATCTGTAGCGCCTCCTAGAGGGCAACAGCTCAAACAGCTGAGAACCAGATGCTGTTGTGAGCTCTGCTGAGGCTCCGTCTGGTGTAGATGTCCATCAGAGACAGCCAACAATCCTCTGGGCTGCCTTCACTGTCCTCTGAAGCCTTGACTGTGTTTGCTTCAGAGGACAATGAAGGCAGCCCAGAGGTCCTCTGATTATATGTCGTTATTATACAGATATTAATCATTGAAAAAACTCCAGTAAACAAACATGTTAGTTTCTAGATTTTATTCTCCATCGTCAACACGTAAGTTTCTTCGGACATTAAGATTATTCCTGTCCAGTCTGGACCCTTTCAGGACCCCTGATGGTTTGGTTCTGGATCAGAGACGTGGATCAGTACAGACCCGCCTGGTTGGACCCGGTTTGGACCTCGTCTCTCAAGAAGCTTTTTGGAGGCCCAGACGGTGGTTTACCAGTTGCACGATGGGAGGGATTTGATGTTTGTGAGTTTGTGTATTGGACCACAGGGTTCTTGCTCAGATGTCCTGATGGGACAAAGTTTCTTGGAGGTTTTACTCTGATGTTTTGAACGTTCCTCCTTTCGGGGGACCTGGTTCTGGCTAAACTGTGATGGACTTCGCTGGCTGCAATGGACATTAGTTGGTCTTTCACAAACTCTGTCTCAGAGTGGTACTGGTTTATTGGACGCTCCATGGCCCTGGCTTCCACCCCACTACTCGAGGACCGATAAAGGCTCAAATGTTGGTCGGTCTGGTGTTGCTGGCTCCAGCCCGGTATGCTGGGAGAAGGATCAGCTGTGAGACTCTGCAGGTCCTGGTTCTGGTTCATGACTCCAAGTTGACTAGAAGTAGAGCGGTCCCGGATCAGGCCTGAAGGCGAGATGCCACTACTGTGAAGTGTTGAAGTTTGACTCGAGCTCCCTAAATGTCCAACAGCTGGAGCATCAGGAATCCTGTGGAATGAATCGGTGCCCAAGGCCGAGTATTCTCCACTAGTTCCTGGAGTTTCCCCTCTTATTGCCAAGTCCAAGCTTTGACTAAAGTTGTAAGGTTGTACTCTGCCTTGTGGTAACGGATCGTATCTGGGAGGAGAGCTGGAGAAAACATTTTGTGACGTGATATGAGATGAAACTGGCCGAATAACTTGTTGGGTCTGAGTTTCAGGAGGATGATTCAGGTTTGGAGAGGTTGAGGAGATTAGCCTGTTGTGTCCTGCTGGTACCGTGATGAAGTGGCTGGGCCCAGGTTTGGGTTGTGGCCTGAAACCGGACTGAGGCAGAACTGTAGCCGACGATGGATGGATATGGTCATTTGGAGCATTGACGGCATCCTCAGAACCGTGGTGGGAACAGTTGGAGTCTGTGAATAAAAACGTGTTTAAAGCTTGATCAGTGAAACCAAGCGACAGCCCCAAAATTAACACTTCGTAGGTGTATCCAACATTAAATTCTGACCTTTATGGCTCTGGAATACTTTAACTGAACCAAAACCAGGAGTGGTTGAACTGAAGAAACTGTCCACGGACAGTCTGTTGACTGAACTGAGTGGATAGAAGCACCTCATCGTCACTCTGTTTGAGAATCAGACTCAGAGTCACCTCCATGTTCAGGATTTACCCAGACACTCGTGGTTCTTCAATTTACTCACTTGAACTGAGATTCTCTGGAGATGTAGTTTGGTCCATCAGCGATGAGAAGCCGGTCATGTAGGATCTCATTCTCATAAACAATGTACCACTCTCCAACCTGTGAAACCTTCTCAGTTAACGACAAGCTCAGAACCTCATAACTCCTCACCCTTTCTGTGTCTTTTTCTGGTTTTATTAAGGTCACATGGTTCTCTTCATGCTAGACAACCCTTAATGTATCCTGAGAAGTGTTTATGTTCTGTTTGAGAAGCTCACGCTTTGTCTGCTTAAAGAGGAACTGTCAATTTTTCAAAGATCAAACTTGTACCATGGCTTTTGTCCCACAGGAGTCCACCTGGAACTCAAAGAGGACTCTGACTCCGTTGGTCTGTTTGGGCCGACAGGTACGGTCCAGCAGACTGGTTCTGTCAGGATGCACCTTGGGCCAGGTGGAAGTCGGGGTTGCCACTACAGTCACGGTCCCATCGGCAGAACAGACTAAAAACCATAGAGGATAAATGTTAGTGCTGGTCCTGACTCAGAGACCAGGTTGTCAGTTTAGTTTCTGAGCTTTGGTCATGGCTCTTCATTGACGTTTATGTGATTTATCTGTTTTGGACCTTTGAATTCAGCTTATTGAGGCCTTTTAGGATTACACAGATCAAATGTAACTGGCTGAATGAGGTTGAGGCGGTGGTTACCGATCATGTCCTCTGTTCTGAAGAGGCAGCGTTTGGAGGTTGACGTCTGGACCTCCAGCGTCTTGGAGTCTCTTAGCAGAACCTTAAATGTTGCATAGAAGTTTGACAGGTTGATCTCCTGGAAACAGAAGTTAAAAACAGAGAGGCTGTTGGTTTGTGTCTGATCTATGAAATTGTATATAAATAAGATTTTGTTTTGATGAAGAAACTATGTGAATTAAACTTTGTCACATCAGCTTGAAGTCACTCAGTTCACAGTATTTCCATCTAATCCCCAAATGTCTTGAAGGAAGTAGTTCACAGTTTGAGAAACCAGCCCAGCTGCAGAACAAGTGTGGTGGGCTCTTACTTCGTAGGTGTATCCAACGGAGAACACCGGGACTTCCAGGGTGGTTCTGAGGCTGTCGTTGTGGAGCTGGTATCCTCTGTTAGCCGCCAGCTCTGAGGTCAAAGCCTCATGGCCGATGCCCACCTCCCAAAGATTCTGAGCCTGAGGCAGTCTGACCACACTGAAGGAGATTCCTCTGTCCAGACACTGAGCAGTGATCTCTGGAGGAACTTCCCAGGAGAACGATGTTTTAGAACAACTCTACTCTGATGGTTCACAGGTCTCAGTTTAAGCCTCCAGCAGGATGGCTGAACTTACAGGCGTTGAACACTCTCGCAGTGATGAATGTGTGGTGGTAGTAAGACTGTCTCTGGGGCGTAATGGTTAAAGAGAAGTTGGTATCTATGAAGTACTGCACCACCCCTCCACCCAGATACTGTTGGAGAGATGAGCTTCATCAGATACATTCCATTAAGGCTCTGCTACTGTCAACATGGACAGTAATAGAGCTACACCTACATACAAGAACAGCTGGGGATGTGCATTTGTGCATTATTATTATGTGCATTGTTACAGTATTTACATTTCCTCCGTACATATTCTTTTTCTTTAAGTTTTTTTTTTCATTCATAAGTGTTATTTAAATGTCCACCGTTATTGTCATTATGAGAACATAATGACAATAACGGTCCATCTTTCCGTTTCTTGAATGCGTCATCAATTTATTTCTTTTAGATGACCAGATTTCTGGAGTGAAATCCGTATATTATATTGACAGGGTAAGATAAAAGAATTAAATGTTATCGAGATGAAATGAATAAACAGGGACCATTGCGTTTTTTTTATTTTGACATATTTATTCATATTTAAACTGCTATGTCTGTGATGTCAACAGCACCGCGACCAACTACCGTTATAACTGTTACTGTAGTTTGCCCTCATTCATTAAACACTAAAATTGAGGACATTTTCAGGGACAGCTTTAACCGGGAGACAAGTAACCCTAACCCTGTCCCCTGAAGTCGGGGACATGTCGTCATCTTTTGTTGTGTTGCTATCCTTAACCATTATCGTTTTGGGACAGGTTTGTTCCACATCAGCCTTACGATATCTGAACAGATCTATAAAACTGATAAGACTCATTTAGCCACGGATGCTCTACGGGTGTGAGGATTGGGTCGAGTAAGTCCCACAGGCCTCTGTCATCAACTTGCATTTATCACATTTAGTGCAAGATGGCAAATTCTTATCGTGGGTGTTTTGTTGGCGGTAACGACACCAACGAACAACACACACAGTAGCTAAAACTATCAAAAGAAACAGGATCTGGGTGATTTCTCACCGTCCAGTCCACAGCTGGGTCTTCGAAGGGCAACTGGAGCTCGTAGCCTCGGCTGCCGTTCATGTGAACAACTGGAGTGATGCTGAAGCCCTGGTCTGGGGTCTCTTTTTTCAGCATCCGCCTCCCGTTGATCAAGACTTCCTCCAAGATCACATCAGCAGGAATATTTCCCAAGTAGACGCTGAACACCTGCTGGTCAGCGATGGTCTCTGGGGAAGGAATGAAGGCTGTGTTACATTATATATAATTTATGCCAGTTATGTTCAATACTTTGCCGATTCATCATTTTATCAATGAAGATGTTCAGACAGCACAAAAGCCACTAGGAAATGTAATAGTTTAATAGTTTAGTCTCACATATACTGGTAGAAGTGATTAAAAGCTTTTGGCAGCTAAATGCCAAAATGGCGCATTGAGGTAATAACTGAGATCCATATCCTGGTCTCCTGAAACCTACGGTTGAGACTGAAAGGCTGGCGGCACATTGGTGGCGTGTCGAGGACTCGGAGCATCCGGTGTCTGGTGTCGATGCTGCTGCCGTCGTCGTACAGGAGAGAGAAGATGTGTTCGTACAGTAGAAAGATCACATACACCTCCTGGTACACGTTGTTCACCACCTGACTCTGCAGAGAACAAACAGATCTACTGGACTTCATCTCCGTCACATCTATTCCTCAGATCAAAGTTATTTAAACTGGTCTCCATCTGAAGTTTGGATTGGATTGCATTGCATTACCTTCCTGTAGCCGCCTTCTGCCCCAAAAGGGACCTTGATCTGGATCCATCCTCCTTGTTGGACCGTAGTGAATCCTCTGGAGGCAGCAGTGGGTTCATCCAGCAGGACACCCTCCACCCCTAGCCTGAAGCTTCGACTTTCCAATGCTGCCCCATCTTCAACCAGAGAGGTCACGACCTGAGGGATGTCCCAGAGCAGCTGGGCTCCGTCAAAAGAACCCGGATCTAAAGGAAGAACAGCAGCGACCCTGAGGTCCAGACAGGAAACAGCCTCCAGCTCAGGTGTTTGTGGCACAACTTACTGAGAGTGCAGGCCATGGACATGTTAACCATCATCACCGTCAGCTTCTGCTTGAAGAAAAGAGAAACCCGGACAACCTTGACAGGAACGCCGTCCACCTGACAACAAGCAACGTTCTGTAGTAGACAAGTCCGATTCTCTAACATAACAACTCACAGTTAAAGTCGAGTCCAGACCACAACCATAACGGTGGAGCAAAGGTTTGAGACGAGGTGAACACATGAATCTATGGTAGACTGACTGAACTACCGGGAGCCACTACATTCATGTCACCCACCATCATGACCTCCGCATAAGGCTGTTTGTTTGGAGATCGAAGCACCACCCTCTGGGGGGAGACGGTCAGGCTGTAGCCCCACCTCTGGGCCTCACTGATGGACATGGGCACTACCTGCCCATCACTCTGCAGGAACATCAGCTGCCAACTCAAAGTGGCCGTCTTCTGCGTCTGAACATAAACCAAACCTCAGCACCATGTACGCGGGATTTATTTTAGTGGTCGTTAAAGGTAACTGTCCATTCCTAACGGTTCTACCTATAGAGGTATTGACACTTATTAATACTAATATTTTAAGTCAAAGCCTTAAACTCCACAACTCTTAAAGTTTGATGAGACTCTGATCCACTGACAGTATTAGTGTAGGTGTGATTCTACCACTACGTTAATTTTGTTTTTTTAACAGAGGAACAAATGATGAATTTAAATACTACTGACTAGTTGTGATGGAGTTAAAAGTGATCCATGTTGAGGTTTACCTGAGTGAAGTCCTCCTGCCACATCTGTCGACCCTCCCCTCCCTGACCTCCACATGTAGCCTCTCTGTCCACGTTCACCTGTTGACACCACAACATCTCAAACCACAACATTAAACCCGAGTCCCCATGCTCCAGGTCACGCAGCATTAACGGGCTGAGAAGAACAATGTGATTAAAACTTCCCACACAGTAGTCGATGGCAGAGGGTGTTCTGACCTCCATGTAGTCCTCCTCACAGATGATCTCTCTGTGAGTCCAGATGAGACCAGAACAGACGGCAGAAACCGACCTGCTGGTCCACCTGCCGTCGCCGTCACTCACGATCACATTAAACCTGAAGGTAAAAACCTCGTCGTTCTGGAAGGAGACAACACACCAACCTTATCACACCTGAAATCTGCCATCAGGAGGCTCACGCCATGTGAAGGTGGAGCTACCTGGTTGTGGGTGAAGCAGGAGTAGTACGAGGCTCTGAAGGTGGTGAAGCCGTCCATCTTGAATGTGCTAATGGTGTAACCACAGCGTGAGGCCAGCTGCTTGCTGATGGAATGGATTTCATTTCCATCTGTGTCAGGACAGACGAACGGTTTGTTTTTAAGATGAAGATGATGAAGAGGAAGAGGAAGAGCAACTTACCAATGGCCTCGAAGCGAGGCGGCTGTCCTGAAGCCACATGGATCCACAGGTAACGATCTCGACACTCGGACTGAACGAAACCTGCTGGGACAGAAACGCTGTCAACACACCTGTTTAGAACCTAATCACACACAGTTCAACCCGCTCACCTTCCAGCGGGTCTTCAGCTGTTGTTCTTTCAGTGAACTCGGAGCAGATAAACACTAGTCTGAGAAAACAAAGCAGTAAGATGTCAGCTGTGCAGGTGAGATGTTGTTTTACTTGTGTTGCGTGTGCAGGTGAGATGTTGTGTTGAACTCACCCAATGAGGAACACAGCCGTTTTCATGTTGGTACTGCAGAAACAGAAATAGTTGGAACTACGTTTCACTTTTTGTGGAGAAGAAGCTCCGCCTCTTCAGCCAGGTGAGCTAATCACCTGGTTGTCATGGTAACAGAGGGCACAGCATCAGGTGAGTCTGATTGAGTCTGATCAGAGCTGGATGTTGAAACTATGCTGGAAGTTAAAGGAACTTTCATTAATCAAACCATAAAGTGACTGATTGACTTCATTTGGTTTATTTACTTGTGTGTCGGCCTCTGTCTCCAGGTCCAGTTAAGGCTCCACTTCTTGGTTCTGGGTTCCACACCAGCGCCGGTAAAGAGTCCAGAGCTCAGACCTTACAGAGCGGTGAGGACATCACTAACAGCTTCCATACGCCTGTGGAACCTGTAGAGGGTTAGCTGTTATAATGAAGTCTGTCTGTCTCCAGCTAAGCGTCAGATCCAGCAGCTGGGCAGTCAGCTGCAGCTCAATCAACACTGTCTGGACACGGCCTTCAACTTCTTCAAGCTGGTAGTCAGCAAACACCTGACCCGAGGACGGAAGACGGAGCACGTCATCGCTGCATGTCTCTACCTGGTGTGTCGCACTGAGGGGACACCACGTATCCTAGCCAGTCACAGTGTCTCTGTTTGAATCTTTCACGGTCAGACCTGCTTTTCCTCAGCTGTGTTTCAGACATGTTGCTGGACCTGAGCGACCTGCTGCAGGTACGACTCCCCTCACTCCGCCCTCACAGACTCTCTGAGCACCGGAGTCACTGTTATTTCATGTGTCCAGGTGAATGTTTACATCCTGGGAAAGACCTTCCTGCTGTTGGCCCGTGAGCTCTGCATCAACGCTCCAGCCATCGGTGAGTTACTCTCTTAACCGAGCACGGTGTTAAACCGAGTAGTGGTGTACCTCTCTCTGGGGGGAGGGGCTAAAGATGGCAAGCTACCATGACCGCCATCATCATCATCATCATCTTCATCATCAACCAATGATCAATAATCATCAACCATCAGACCTCCTGGTACCAATCTGCTCATGTAAAGAAGCAGTAGAAGAAGCAACATAATTTATGATAACTCCCCCCCCCCTCCTCCTCAGACCCTTGCCTCTACATCCCTCGCTTTGCTCACATGTTGGACTTTGGGGTGAAGACTCATGAGGTTTCCATGACGGCTCTTCGTCTCGTTCAGAGGATGAAGAGAGACTGGATGCACACAGGACGCCGTCCCTCTGGACTCTGTGGAGCAGGTACAACATGTTCTACGTCTGTATAGGGTTATACTACGTCTGTGTATTCACCTGTATACTACGTCTGTGTATTCACCTGTATACTACGTCTGTGTATACATCTGTATACTACGTCTGTGTATTCACCTGTATACTACGTCTGTGTATACACCTGTATACTACGTCTGTGTACACACCTGTATACTACGTCTGTGTATACACCTGTATACTACGTCTGTGTATTCACCTTTATACTACGTCTGTGTATACATCTGTATACTACGTCTGTGTATACATCTGTATACCACGTCTGTGTATACATCTGTATACTACGTCTGTGTATTCACCTGTATACTACGTCTGTGTATTCACCTGTATACTACGTCTGTGTATTCACCTGTATACTACGTCTGTGTATTCACCTTTATACTATGTCTGTGTATACATCTGTATACTACGTCTGTGTATACATCTGTATACTACGTCTGTGTATTCACCTGTATACTACGTCTGTGTATACACCTGTATACTACGTCTCTGTATACACCTGTATACTACGTCTGTGTACACACCTGTATACTACGTCTGTGTACACCGCTATACTACGTCTGTGTATAAACCTTTATACTACGTCCGTGTATACTACGTCTGTGTTTACTACGTCTGTGTACACACCTGTATACTACGTCTGTGTATACACCTGTATACTACGTCTCTGTATACACCGATATACTACGTCTGTGTATACACCTGTATACTACGTCTGTGTATACACCTGTATACTACATCTGTGTATAAACCTTTATACTACGTCTGTGTAAAAAACCTTTATACTACGTCTGTGTATACACCTGTATACTACGTCTGTGTATACACCTGTATACTACGTCTGTGTATACACCTGTATACTACGTCTGTGTATAGACTGATATATTACGTCTGTGTATACACCTGTATACTACGTCTGTGTATACACCGATATACTACGTCTGTGTATACACCTGTATACTACGTCTCTGTATACACCGATATACTACGTCTGTGTTTATACCTGTATACTATAATACAATGTGTGTTTTGTTTTTATTAACTTCATGAGTCTGTCTTTAACATTGCAGATAATTTTGGGATCACCCTAAAAAGTACTATGCAAATATTATATTATTAATAATATTATTAGAATATTCTTCTTCTTATTGTTGTTATTGTTGCTGTTAGCTGCTACATGGCTAGCTCATTAGACCATTTCAAGGAGTAGAGTAACTGCAATGCATTGTGGGATGCAGCTTGAGCGGTTAACTAGGAAATCGTCAGATAAGGGTAAAAAGTAATTCTCTTCCTCCTCAGCTCTCCTAGTCGCTGCTCGGATGCATAAGTTTCGTCGTTCAGTGAAGGATGTGATCAGTGTGGTGAAGGTCTGCCAGACCACTCTGAGGAAGAGGTGAGCACAGGACTAGGTCACGGTAGATTACAATAGATTACACCAGACAGTAGACCACATATTACACCAGATAATAGATCCCAGAAGATGATGTAGGTTACAGTAGATCACCGTAGGGCCCTGTTAATCTCAGTATGCTGCTATTTCCCAGTAGATCTCTGTGGATTACAATACATTACAATAGATCTCAGTAGATTTCAGTTCTGTCTTCTTCCCTGCAGGTTAACAGAGTTTGAGGACACGCCCACCAGTCAGCTGACCATCGATGAGTTCATGAAAGTAGATCTGGAACAAGAGTGTGATCCTCCGTCCTTCACTGCTGGACAGCACAAAGTCAAGATGCAGCAGGTAGATCCCTTTGTCTGTGATTGGTTGCAGCAGGTAGATCCCTTTGTCTGTGATTGGTTGCAGCAGGTAGATCCCTTTGTCTGTGATTGGTTGCAGCAGGTAGATCCCTTTGTCTGTGATTGGTTGTAGCAGGTAGATCCCTTTGTCTGTGATTGGTTATAGCAGGTAGATCCCTTTGTCTGTGATTGGTTGCAGCAGGTTGTAAAACAGTTAATGACTTTCATTTATTGTGCAGCTGGAGCAGGAGCTGGCCAGGAAACTGGATGAAGTAGAAGGTGAGTTACTAACTTCGGACTAAAGACGTGTTGGCGCTCTGAGTCACTGAGGAAACTTTGAAGGACTGAACCTTGTCACATTCCCATCAGGAGAGATCAGCTGCTACAAAGACGAGATTGAAACCGAGCTGGAGAAGAGCCGACCGAAGCTGAGAGGAATCTACGCAGCCTACACCAAAGAAATCGGTTGGTGATGCTCCTGCGTCGACTGACTCAGAAAAGTACAAAGAGAAACTTTCAAGAGTTTGTAAATTGCCTTTCAGACTCGGAGGACGTGGAGGACTTGTCCTCAGCATCTGAACCTGAGGAGAAGGAGGGCGAGGACGCTGAGCTCCAAGCAGCCACAGAGCACCTGACCCAGGACTTCCTCTGCCAGGTGATCCAGGAGGAGGAGGGGCGGGACAACAAGACAGATGGCAGATTATATGAGCCAGAGGCGGGGCAAGAGGAGGATGGAGGGGGGGCACTTCGTCAGGCCCCCCCTCTGGCCGGCATCTTGGGTACCCTGCCAAGCGCCACCAGCCTGGGCCTCCAACAGGCGTTTCAGCCCTTTGACAAAGAAGAAGAGATGGATGAGAAACAGGATGGTGAGTAGATGCCAAACATCCGGGGGGGTCCTGCTTACTTTGACCTCTGACCTTTCACCTGTCTGCCCAGATGACCTGTCAGAGGCCGGGGAGCTGGATCTGGACGGTATTGACGATCAGGAGATTGATAAGGTCGGTTCATAGTGACGTCTGATCTGTTCGTATATTTTAATTTGATAAAATCAGGAAGTGGCGTAACAGCCGTGTTTATAAATAAAGGCTTTTACAGTGAAAGGTTGTGTGACTCATCCTGTCTGCTGCAGTACATCCTGAACGATACGGAGGTTCTAGTGAAGACAGAGCTTTGGATGAAACAGAACGCTGAATACCTGAAGGAGCAGAAAGGTCTGGACGTTCTACATCGCAATGAAACAGTCGGTCGGCCCATGAGAATTAATTAATACTGATGAGTCCATTAATGTTTGTGTTGACAGAGAAAGAGGAGAGAATAAGCAAAGAGAAAGAACAGGGCACCTACAAGGAAAAGGTGAGGCTCAAAGCTGCATCACAAAACCCTGATCTCTGACCTCTGGCCTGTCTCTGACCTCTGACCTCTCACCTTTTGTAGAAGAAGTATAAAAAGCGGGAGCATATCCAGGCGTCGTCAGCGGGTGAGGCGATAGAGAAGATGTTAGAGAAGAAGAGGATTTCCAGCAAGATCAACTATGACGTCCTCAGAGACCTGAACCGAGGAACAGGAAGTCCCAGCAGATCCTCCGACCCCCCCGAAGCTGAACACAAACGACTGAACCGCCGCCGCCGCAGGAAAACCAGCGAGGCTAACCGAGAACTAGCTGCTAATGCTAGCATCATGGGGAAGAGGTATTAATAGCTGTGATCTGAAATCTCTGATCAGTTAACTCTGCAGTGGCAGCTGGTAGAGCAGGAGAGCTGCCCCCCAGCGCCGTCCTCTCTCTTGTATTGAAGAGCAGTTACTGCGCATGTACAATTTTTAACAAGAGTCTATGGGCAAAGATTTTAGCCCCCCAGGGTGGAAATACGTCACCAATCACAACGTCAATAAACGAAGCAACTTTACTCATCACTGACTATAAAATATTTATCTCGCACATCTAAAGATATACATACATATATTTCAAGATATTTTTATCTTATTATTTAATTTTTATTTAAATTTTTATGTCTTATTCAAGGTAATGTGAGTGGTGGGGCGGCGCCCTAGCGCCCTCTATTGGCCAGCCGCTGCTGAATCGCCGATCAATGATTTGATCAATAATCTGTTGCTGCAGATGTGATGTTTCTTCTTTTTTTATTTCAGGTTCAGACATCTCATTTCTTCCACACCAAAGAAGAAGAAAATCATTATTCAGGTGATCAGCCTCACGCCCACATGTCCTACCTGTCTCTCATGTCCTACCTGTCTCTCATGTCCTACCTGTCTCACATGTCCTACCTGTCTCACATGTCTTGATGTGACACAGGAAGCGAACAGCGTCACCATAGCAACAGAAGCTGCAGCTGAACCAAGTCCAGATCCTGAACCAGACTCAGAAACTGCTCCACCTCCAGAGGAGGTGGAGAAGGAGGTGGTGGAGGAGGAGGAGGAGGAGGAGGAGGAGGAGGAAGAAGAAGAAGTGGAGGAGGAGTGTGTCAGCGCTCTGCAGCTCGTAGGAGGTAAATTTGGGCTTTTATTCTGAAAATACTGCTGGTTGTAATTGCTAATGTGTTGATGCATTTAATGAATTGAAGTATTAACGGTTGTGTTGATGGACGTGTCTTCCAGATTACGGCTGTGAGGCTGAGGAGGAGGAAGTCTTCTAATCTCCAGAGGATGAACGTGGTCCAGGATCCAGATCTGAGGCAGCTGAGACTTGATGGTTGATCAAGTTAAACGATGACTTTGATTTAAAGGCTTTAGTTGGACTGAAGCAGTTTTTAGTCGTTTATTTTTACATGAACTGTTTTAATGTGCTGACGTACTTTGTTGTTTAGTGTAGAAACAAACAATGAGATAAAAAAAACAACAACATTCCTTCACATCAAAGTCTGGACGTATTTTTGTTCTTGTTACCAGAGACGAGGGGGTTCTGATCTGGTTCTAATGTGGTTCTGATCATGTTCTAATGTGGTTCTGATGAGGTATGTCTGAGAACATGATGAGTGGTTTCTTCTCCCCAGTCCAGATGAAAGTGGTAATTTTCTCCAGTGTTTGGAGGCGGCTGCAGTGACTAATTCCACAGCTGATGTGTTCACTATGGCCTTCAGGACTTGGTCTTGGTGCCAGCGGTAGCTCCCTTTGAAGAGTAGCTGGGGATCTAGTCCACGTTCCCCGTCTTCAGGCACAGGTTGCAGACTGGTGACTCCACCATTCCCCAGTGGAACAGGCTGGATGCCCTTGGTAGTGCATCGTACAGAGTCTGGATCAGGAATCGTATATGATGGGACTCGGCCCATGAGACTTCGGCCCACTGTCAGGCTCAGAGGTGGGCCCAGACATCTCTATAGGAACCTGCTGACTGTCCTCTCAAAGTCCTCGATGGTGGAGTGGGACCTCAGATCAGGAGAGGCCAGAGAATCTGATGCCTTGCTGGTGGATCCAGGCCTGGTACTGGTGGATGGGGGGCCTGGTGCTGGTGGAAGGCGTGGTGCTGGTGGATGGGGGGCCTGGTGCTGGTGGATCCAGATCTGGTGCTGGTGGATGGGGAGCCTGGTACTGGTGGATGGGGGGCCTGGTGCTGGTGGATCCAGGCCTGGTGCTGGTGGATCCAGGCCTGGTGCTGGTGGATGGGGGGCCTGGTGCTGGTGGATCCAGGCCTGGTGCTGGTGGGTGGAGGGCCTGGTGCTGGTGGATCCAGATCTGGTCTCAGAGGTGGTGATCGACACTTCCTGGTCCTTTTACCGTCATGGGTTCTTGTGGAGGATGAGAACGTGATGAGAACTTGTGCCCTAAATGTCTAAAACACTGAGACAAAGAATCAGATCTGTGGACACTCAGACGTCCAGATGAGGCTCCAGATCAGTGGAAGTTTATTTATGTATTTATATCATTACTTTAAAATATATTAATGGACATTTTGTTCTCATCTAGAGTTGGACAGTCCTTATGCTAAGCTAAACAGCAAACAGCTGTCCCTGGGGTGGACAGAGGACAACCAGTCCACTTAATGAAAAATGTAAGATTGTTCCTTTAAGAGCGTTCATTGTGTTGAATTTCTTAATGTCCTCCTGACGTCCTGGCTGTCTGTCCTCATCTCACACAAGGCAACTCGTGTCTCAGTATCCAAACGTCTGTTTTATGGCCTGGAAGTAGAAGCGTCTCCAGCCCTCCTTGGTTGAGTCCTCGTCCTTCACAGGAACTCCTTGACACTTGACGCGGAGGACAGTCTGGTCCCCGGCGTCCTGCAGCTCCAGGCCGATGGAGGCGTAGTGGGCTGAAGAAACACAGTGGACATTATCTGATTAGCTCTGAGGAGACACTGTGGACAGACAAGATGAGAAGGACTCACCTCTGGGCCACGTCCTGAACCTCCACCTCATTTCGATCCTCCGGTCCTGAATCTGTAGTGAGTGGACTTCGGTTACCATGGCAACATGACACAACTTTACTGACATCTGATTGGCTGTGCAGCTGTGACCTCACCAGGTGTGTGAACTCTCCACTGACACTTCCGTCCAACAAGTGGAAACGTCCTCCGGGACGAGCGTCGACCATGGCGGCTGAGCGGGTGAAGACCTGCACAAACTGGAGGGACAGGTGGAACACAACAGGACTATAGTAGTACTACAACAGTACCACGACAGTTATACAACAGTACACTCTGTGTCCCAGTCTGTCCGGTCTGTCCTGGTCTGTCCTGGTCTGTCCCGGTCTGTCCCGGTCTGTCCCAGTCTGTCCCGGTCTGTCCCGGTCTGTCCCAGTCTGTCCGGTCTGTCCCAGTCTGTCCTGGTCTGTCCCGGTCTGTCCCGGTCTGTCCCGGTCTGTCCGGTCTGTCCCAGTCTGTCCCGGTCTGTCCTGGTCTGTCCCGGTCTGTCCCGGTCTGTCCCGGTCTGTCCCAGTCTGTCCGGTCTGTCCCAGTCTGTCCCGGTCTGTCCCAGTCTGTCCCGGTCTGTCCTGGTCTGTCCCAGTCTGTCCGGTCTGTCCCAGTCTGTCCGGTCTGTCCGGTCTGGGTACCTCCTGACTGATGAAGGTCCTGTAAAGCTCGTCTGCAGATGTCTGAAAAGTTTCCTTCAGGTCAAAGCTGCAGGTTGGGATCTGGACCCCTGTGGGACAGGTGGTGCAGGTTGGGTTCTTTACATCTGTGGGACAGGTGGTGGGGTGGGAGGTGCTCCTGGGGGCGGGGCTAATCTGCAGAAGAGCAGACGGGGGTCAAAGTTCACGTCCAGTATTAACAGCAGCTTCAGGACGTCAGGTGGGTTTACCTGGACTTTATTGGTCTGGTTGTTCTTGGCCGACTCAAGGGGCTTCAGTCCGTCGGTGGGAAGGATCATCCCCTGACTGAACTCTGAGGTCAGAGGGCAGAGGTCACTGTTGGGATCATGAGCCTATGACTGAGGGTCCTGGTGCAGGTAACTGACCTGACTTCAGCTGGTGGACGTACTGGCCCAGAACCCGGCGGATCTCCTGAGTCCCGGTCTTCTTCATGAGGTCCAGGAGTGGCGTGTTGGGTTGGTCCTTACAGAGCGACACCGAGACCTGGACGATGAAGTCATCAGTGAAGTCATTAATGAGAGGTCATCAAAGACCTCGATGAGGTCATCAACACGTCCAATAACGTCACTCACATCCAGGTCGTCCTCGTCGTTCTCGTCCGACAGGTTGCACACATCCACGGTCCCTCTGTACTTCACTCCGCTGCTGGACGTCCCTGCAGACAGGAAACAGCATCAGCACCAGCGAAGAAGAGGATGAGGGTACCGTGTGATGTCACTGACCGAGCCAGGCGGCGCTGAGCTGCCACTCGTAGAAGAAGAACAGTTTTCCTTTGCGGTTGTTGATGGACGCTTCTCCCTCCAGCTTGTTGACGTCGGTCAGTTGACACTGTCCCTCAGGTCCATTCACTTGGACGCTGAGTAGCAGCTGATGGAGACGCTCGGAGGACCATCCAGAGACGTCCCGCTCCGTCCTGTGGGGGGCGGGTTAAAAATATCTGTAGCTGAAACAGCTGCTTGGTCACATGACTCTCAGACTAAAATAACTCATCTCAAATATCCTCTGGTTCTTCTCCTTGCTGATCATCTATGCTGTTTCCGAGGCAACAAGCACAATTACCTGTTGAGAACCCCCCCCCCCCCCCCCCCCCCCACCCCCGTCAACACAGCAACCACGACAACAACACTGACAACAGAAGGAGAAGAAGAAGATCACACAGACCAGTGCCAGTTGTTGACGTTGGTGGCGTCTGCTCTCTCCTCTACGATCCATCGAGGATCTCCTTCCCCCCATTTAGCCATGTGGTCCAAGGACCCAGGTCTCTGGTCTCAGGTCTCTGGTCCCAGGTCTCTGGTCTCTGATCAGGACTACAGGGACAAAGCTGTTGACTCCGCCACTGACTGAGAGTGAACCAGCTGAAACATGAACTAGTGACTTCCTCTGGTGACTTTCAAAATAAGACCACGTGTGGCGGTCTCAGGACCCGGACCTCCTCTGGAGGGGACCCTTTGGACTAAAGACCAGTCAGGTTTGGACCAGTCCTCCTCTCTCCCCGAGGGAGTGTCCTGCATCAAATCAGACCAGTCTTATCTTCTTAGTGATGTCTCTGGTTGGGCCTATTGTCCTCTGTCTCATCATGTCTCTGTGTTACCTGTCCAGGGACTGAGGACGCTAATTTGCATTGTTGCTATAATCTGACATATTTACTTCTAGTGTTGGATAGCTGTTCATTAATGAGCTCTAACCCTATCACATAAATAAAAAGAAACAAATAAAATATAATAAAATTATAAATAAATAAGAGGTTGGTTCTGTAGCAGTGGGAGGAGCCACCACCACTTCAGGCTCTCGGCTTCTGAAATACAAGAGGAAACAGCTGGAGTTCAAAGGAAAGAATTTAAAGGATATTTACATCAATTAAATGAGCATAATTCAGCAAAATACAAATGAACTCCTTGATGTACATATCTGTTCTTATCCTTTATTCATTATCCTAGATTTATTTATTTTTTTACACTTTTTGTACAAGAGATTTTCTTTCTTTCTAGTTGTGTTCATGACAAATGTGTAAAGCTTAATTTTAAAGTTGGTATTAGAAATAAACAACAAGCAGATAGAGACTGAGAGAGGAGGCGGTCACCGCTGCTTCAATACATCTCCCAGCAGCCCCTGCGCAGGCGGAAGTGGAGGTGTTTCCGTCAGAGAAGAAGAAGAATCGGAATCAGAATCAGAATCAGCTGTATTGACAAACTATGAGTCCACATACAAGGTATTTGACTCTGGTCTCGTTGCTCATTGGTACAAAACAAAGCTTTTAAATAAGCGTAAAAAATAAAAGCGTTAAAACTAGAAAATTGTACAACCGACGGTGAAGAGAGAGAGAGGAGACAGAAGAAGAGGAGGAGACGAAGAGGAGGATCTGCTGCATGTGAAGGTAACACATCTGATCTTGAATACATGACCATATTGATTCTCTTCCGTTTTACGGGGTTCGGGTTTGGTGTTAACACCTGAACGGTGTATTCTATCCGCCTGCTGACGTCACGATTCCCGTCGTCGCGTGTCACGTTTGCTTGTACGTAAAGAAGATTCCCTGCAGAATGCGCCCCGACACAGAAATACCAACTACAACAGCTGTGTTTTCACAGTTGTTTACATTCACCCACGGACCAGCACTTCCGCAGCGCCACAGCTGATCGCTGACGTCACGCAGAGGCTTTACTCGATTATTATTATTATTGTTATTATTATTAGTGTATTGAGTTGGGACAATGCACATTAATCAGCATCGATGCAATAGTCATCAGTGTAAATGCACCGTAGTCCCAAGGCAACAGACAATTACAGAACCAGAACCAGACACAGACAGAAACATGACCAAGAACCTAAGAGTACGCATCAGATTAAGAAAAGTATTTATTTATGCGAGTACATGTCTGCTCAATTCTTAACCCGTGTCTGTAATTATTTTTAAAAAGTCAGTCTTTGTCACAGTTTGAGATGTGTCGTTTGGTAGCTGTCTAGACCACGAATATTAGACTTTCCTAGGACATGACAACAATGAAAGTTCGGGGGTTTTCTGTCCAAACGTAAAAAAAAAGACTTGATGACCTGATGTTCTGAAGTGTATTCTCTGAGACTTTCACTTCGAGCTGGACAACATTTTAAAAACTTAGAACCAATACAAGCCTTCCACAACCGACTGATGTTATGGTTAGAGTTAGGAAGATGGTCTCTAAAGAAGGGTCAGGGGTGGATCAGGGTCAGGGGTGGAGGTGGGTCAGGGTCAGGGTTAGGGGTGGATGAGGGGTGGGGGTGGATCAGGGGTGGGGGTGCGGGTGGGGGTGGGTGAGGAATACCATAGCAGTGTGATGCTTGTACCTACAAACCTTCCTTAAAGCTTTAAACCAATAGAGAGAAGACAGATGTAGTAACTGTCCAGTCGTGCTTTAGTGCTCAGGTTGGAGGGTTGAATCTATTTGTCCATGGAATTTATTTATTTATTGGGTTTTTACCACTGATTTAGTTGATCTTAACAAGCACTGACTTTGTGATTGATAATTATTATTGTTTCCTTGGCCTCCTTGTTTAAAAAGTTTAAATTAGTTAAAAGATTTTAGTAGTTTGATGTGTTTCTGTCTAGATGATGAAGAGCAAGGCTGATGAGGAAGACTATTGGAACAGCTCCAAGTTCAAAGCATTCACTTTTGATGACGAAGACGATGAGTTCAGCCGGGTAACACCTGTCACTTACCTGTCACTTACCTGTCACTCACCTGTCACTCACCTGTCACTCACCTGTCACTCACCTGTTATCTACCTGTCACTCACCTGTCACTCACCTGTCACTCACCTGTCACTCACCTGTTATCTACCTGTCACTCACCTGTTATCTACCGGTCACTCACCTCGCACTCACTTGTTATCTACCCGTCACTCACCTGTCACTCACCTGTCACTCACCTGTCACTTACCTGTCACTCACCTGTCACTCACCTGTTATCTACCTGTCATCTACCGGTCACTCACCTGTCACTTACCTGTCATATACCTGTCACTCACCTGTCACTCACCTGTTATCTACCTGTCACTCACCTGTCACTCACCTGTCACTCACCTGTCATCTACCTGTCACTCACCTGTCACTCACCTGTTATCTACCGGTCACTCACCTGTCACTCACCTGTTATCTACCTGTCACTCACCTGTCACTCACTTGTTATCTACCCGTCACTCACCTGTCACTCACCTGTCACTTACCTGTTATCTATCTGTTATCTACCCGTCACTCACCTGTCACTCACTTGTTATCTACCTGTCACTCACCTGTCACTCACCTGTTATCTACCCGTCACTCACCTGTCACTCACCTGTTATCTTCCTGTCCCTCACCCGTCACTCACCTGTCACTCACCTGTTATCTACCCGTCCCTCACCTGTCACTCACCTGTTATCTACCTGACATCTACCGGTCACTCACCTGTTATCTACCAGTCATCTACCAGTCACTCACCTGTTATCTTCCTGTCCCTCACCTGTTATCTACCTGTCCCTCACCTGTCACTCACCTGTTATCTACCTGACATCTACCGGTCACTCACCTGTCACTTACCTGTTATCTACCTGTCATCTACCTGTCACTCACCTGTTATCTACCAGTCATCTACCGGTCACTCACCTGTTATCTACCTGTCACTCACCTGTTATCTACCGGTCACTCATCTGTCATCTACCTGTCACTTACCTGTTATCTACCCGTCACTCACCTGTTATCTACCCGTCACTCACCTGTCACTCACCTGTCATCTACCTGTCACTTACCTGTCATTTACCTGTCATCTACCTGTCACTCACCTGTCATCTACCCGTCATCTACCCGTCACTCACCTGTCATCTACCTGTCATCTACCTGTCATCTACCCGTCATCTACCTGTCACTCACTTGTTATCTACCCGTCACTCACCTGTCACTCACCTGTTATCTTCCTGCCACTCACCTGTTATCTACCCGTCACTCACCTGTCACTCACCTGTCATCTACCTGTCACTTACCTGTCATTTACCTGTCATCTACCTGTCACTCACCTGTCATCTACCCGTCATCTACCCGTCACTCACCTGTCATCTACCTGTCATCTACCTGTCATCTACCCGTCATCTACCTGTCACTCACTTGTTATCTACCCGTCACTCACCTGTCACTCACCTGTTATCTTCCTGCCACTCACCTGTCATCTACCCGTCACTCACCTGTCACTCACCTGTCATCTACCCGTCACTCACCTGTCACTCACCTGTCACTCACCTGTTATTTACCTGTCACTTACCTGTCACTCACCTGTTATCTTCCTGTCACTCACCTGTCATCTACCTGTCACTTACCTGTCACTCACCTGTCAGGTGACGTTCAGGTGTTTCAGCGTGTGACGTTCAAGTGACATTCAGGTGTGTGTTTCAGCTGAAAGAGTCGAAGCAGGCCGTGAACAGTATCCGGCGTCTGGTGGAGGAAGAGGACGATGAAGACGATGTGGAGAAGGTCAGCTGGAGCGGAGAACCAGTCGGCAGTAAGACCCTCACCTCTAACACCTCTGGAGAATCGAGCATTGTGATTGGCTGCTTCCTGAGATACTTACTGTTCCTGTCCTCAGGTATTTCCTGGTCCGTTAAAGAGACGGCAGCGTCCAATCAGAGGACAGAGAGAGAGCCCGCCTTCCCCAAGATCACCACAGAAACGTCGATCAGCAGGAGCCAATCAGGATACTCCCTGAGCTCTCTGTTCAAAGGTAAGGCAGGTGGGACAGTTGTTGGAGATGTGTGGGACAGGTGAGAGACAATCTGACCTCTGATCTGATTCTGTGCAGGAAAAACGAGAGGAAACTTCCAGAGCTTCACTGACTGTAAGTCTGAAGATGGTGATGATGATGATGATGAAGATGATGATGATGATGATGATGGTGATGGTGATGATGAAGATGGTGATGATGATGATGATGAAGATGGTGATTATGATGATGATGATGATGATGATGATGATAGTGATGATGATGATGATGGTGATGATGGTGATGATGATGATGATGATAATGATGATGATGGTGATGATGATGAAGATGATGATGATGATGAAGATGATGATGATGATGATGATGATGATGGTGATGATGGTGGTGGTGGTGATGATGAAGATGATGATGATGATGAAGATGATGATGATGATGATGATGATGATGGTGATGATGGTGGTGGTGATGATGATGAAGATGATGATGATGATGAAGATGATGATGATGATGATGATGATGATGATGATGATGATGAAGGGATTTTGTGTTCTAGCGTCCAGTGATTCGTCTGCCAGACTCTATGCTCCTGAGCTCCGAAAACCCAAATCTGAATACAAGGTAACCGCAGGACTGGTAATCTCATTACAGTCAGGTAATCTGATTACCAATGCTAACAGTAGTATTTGTATTTCCTGGTGATATTATGATGTCATCATGCTGCGCCATCAGGATTATGTCAGTGACTGGTCGCCTGAGGAGACGGTTCAGAGGCTGCAGCAGAGAAAGGTAGGTTCAACTATTCATTCATTTATTGATCCATCCATTCATCAGTAATCTGGTTACCTGTCCCAGGTGGTGTCTCTGGAGAAGTTCCGGTCTCTTCAGGACAAACTGCTGTTGTTGGATTTTGCCGTCAGCGCCAACGACGGAAACGTCATCACAGCTGTAAGTAGCTCCATGGTCCTGGCCCTGGCCATGGACCTCACCCGCCATCTACCTGCCATCTACCTGTCATCTACCTGTCATCTACCTGTCACTCACTCGCCATCTACCCGCCATCTACCTGTCCCTGGCCCTGCTCCTGCTCCTGCTCCTGCTCCTGCTCCTACTCCTGGTCCTGGCCCTGCTCCTGCTCCTGCTCCTGTTCCTGCTCCTGGTCCTGGTCCTGGTCCTGGTCCTGGTCCTGGTCCTGGCCCTGGTTAGGGTTAGGGTGGTTGACATGAAAACAAAATCCTGTTTGACCTTTGATTGACAGATGAACGTTTCTGTTTTTCAGGTCCTGATTCATCTCAAGAGGACCTTGAGCAAAGGTAAGTGTCTGTCCTGGTCCTGGTCCTGGTCCTGGTCCTGGTGCTGGTGCTGGTTCGGCCGTTGTTGACAAAGATACGTCTTGTGTTGTTTCAGAGGTTTTGTTTCGGGAGCTGGAGTCCAGACAAACGGCTCTAAGACATTTAATCCACTACCTGAAAGAGACCAGAGACCAGACCCTGCTGCTGGAACTGCTCAGGTAACACACACCTGGACACACACGCACCTGGACACACCTGTGTGTGGTCTAACTTTGTTTAACTTGTGTCCCTCAGAGCTCGGGGGAGGACGGAGGACGTGGCGGTACGTATCAGAGACACACAGGTCCTGACAGGAAGCTGATGTCATTGCTGATGTCACTGCTATGTGTTTCCATGGTGGCAGCTGCTGCAGTATAAAGAACATCTGAGGATCACAGACGAAAACAAGAGGCGGGACTTCCTGAAGAGCTGTATAAGGTGGGTTTTTAATCTGATTACTGTACGGCTGGCCCTGGTAATCTGATTACTGGTAATCAGATTACTGTACGGCTGGTAATCTGATTACTGTATGGCTGGCCCTGGTAATCTGATTACTGAACGGCTGGTAATCTGATCACTGAACACCTTTTAATCTGATTACTGAACGGCTGGTAATCTGATTACTGAATGGCTGGTAATCTGATTACTGGTAATCTGATTACTGCACGGCTGGTAATCTGATTACTGGTAATCTGATTACTGAACGGCTGGTAATCTGATTACTGAACACCTTTTAATCTGATTACTGAACGGCTGGTAATCTGATTACTGTTGTCTTCCAGCCTTCCTTTTTCTGCGGAGGACTCGGCTCACGTTCAGGACCACTACACTCTCCTGGAGAGGCAGATCATCATCGAGGTGTTTGATTCAGAACAAGAATATTCTCAGATTCTCAGAATATTTACTCATTATCTAATCATATGAGTCCAGCGTGATCTGGTTTAATGCTGGGATTATACCAGAGTTAACGGACTGAATCCTGTCTTGTTGCTAGGCAACGGACCGACAGGCTGAGCGCGGCGGGAAGGTTGAAATATTCCAGAAGTTCCCCAGAAGAGCCTTAATCCTCAACATGCCTCTGATCACAACTCTGTACTATTGCTGCTTCTACCACTACCCCGAGCCCGAGGTCAGCAGGGAGACCGGATTAGAGAAACCAGATCACTGGAAACAGGAAGTAGATTAGAGTTGGTTGAACCAGATTCGTTTAACCAAACTAGAGGAACCAGATTACTGACTACATATTGAAACAGGCTAGAGGAACTAGATTAATAAAACCAGATTAGTTGAAACAGATCTGCTAAACCAGGCTAAAGAAATCAGGCTAATTTAACCAGATTAGTTGAAGTGCTTGTGCTTTAGATGAATTTTGACGTGTTGTTTACATTGAACACTAACCCAGCGTTGACATGATGTTAAACCGCATTGAATGAACTGGATTATATGAATGACGCAGGTGTTTTTGTTGTTTCCAGGGAACCTACAGCAGTCCGTTGAACGTCCGTCAGACCTTCAAGGTGAGAGCTGACGTGATTCCTTGTTGAACGCTAAATTCTCAGGGCGCTAACCGTCGCTGACCTCTGACTTCAGATTTCAGAGAAGCAGTATTTCATAACAGCGTTGTCAGCGAGGGCGAAGCTGAAGGCGTGGTTGGATGTAGATGCTCTGTTCACCAGTCGGAACTGGCTCGGCTTCACCAGGAAAAAATCTCCTCTGAGCTTCCAGCGAGTTGTTGACATCCTGCACAAAAACTCCGCCCCCACTCAGGTGAGACGTTGGCTGTAAAGATATCCATTTAATAGTTCACTTCATTTGATCATTTAAATTATTTAACGTCGGAACTTCTCAAGATGTTCAAGATAACTAAGACGCTAACTAGGATCAACATTCCAGCTCAGCCTTAATGTCTTCAAGGAGTTTAACCAGCTGATAAATAAAAATATCTGAGTGTCATCTGCATAGAGACGAATGTTGATACAGTGTTTCCTGAAGATTTCTACTGGCTCAGTCACTGATGACAGATCTATGAGTTAATCTGTGTCTTAATCTAAGAGTTAATCTCTAGATGCTGCGAGCTAATCTCTAGATGCTGTGAGTTAATCTCTAGATGCTGTGAGTTAATTTCTAAATTCTGCGACTTAATCTCTAGATGCTGTGAGTTAATCTCTAGATGCTGCGAGTTAATCTCTAGATGCTGCGAGCTAATCTCTAGATGCTGTGAGTTAATCTCTAGATGCTGTGAGTTAATTTCTAAATTCTGCGACTTAATCTCTAGATGCTGTGAGTTAATCTCTAGATGCTGCGAGTTAATCTCTAGATGCTGCGAGCTAATCTCTAGATGCTGTGAGTTAATCTCTAGATGCTGCGAGCTAATCTCTAGATGCTGTGAGCTAATCTCTAGATGCTGTGAGCTAATCTCTAGATGCTGCGAGTTAATCTCTAGATGCTGTGAGTTAATCTCTAGATGCTGCGAGTTAATCTCTAGATGCTGCGAGTTAATCTCTAGATGCTGCGAGTTAATCTCTAGATGCTGCGAGTTAATCTCTAGATGCTGCGAGCTAATCTCTAGATGCTGTGAGTTAATCTCTAGATGCTGCGAGCTAATCTCTAGATGCTGTGAGTTAATCTCTAGATGCTGTGAGTTAATCTCTAGATGCTGTGAGTTAATCTCTAGATGCTGCGAGTTAATCTCTAGATGCTGTGAGTTAATCTCTAGATGCTGCGAGCTAATCTCTAGATGCTGTGAGTTAATCTCTAGATTGCCGTTATCTGTGCAGGTGCTGCAGGATTATGTGGCGCTGGTCGATGACACAGAGCTGAGGATCAGTTTGGCTCATAAACATAAATGTCACGATATCGCCATCAATGTGAGTTCATATTACCGCTCCTGTCACAGATGCTAACGATGCTAATGATGCTAGTGTAATGATGACTGGTGTGTCCTCTGGGCTAATCAGACGTACCGAGACATGAAGGACCGGCAGCTGCTGCTAGCATACCGGGGAAAAGTGGAGAGGGGTTCGTCAGAGGAGAGGAAGATCGATGATCTACTCAGCAACCCGGTGAGGGGGGAGGGCAGAGGAGGAGGAGGAGGAGGTGGGGGGGGGTTTAAGTCATGTGACTGAACTCTGCTTCTTCTCTTTCAGCAAATCCGATGGAAGAACTAAGCAGAAACGACTTTTACTTTGAAAGTGAAGTGACTGGTTCCTCTATGAGACGACATCATGACAAACAGAACCATCCAATCAACTCGTCCACTTCAGTCTCTGGAGGAGGAGCTGTGTGTGTGACTCCTCCCACTGAGTGTAGGGTGGGTGGGGCTTCCACTGAGTCATTCCTTAAAAATAAAATTTGTTTAAAGATAAAAGAATAAAAAAATGAAAACAAAATGACTATGTTGTTGGTGTTGGAGGAAGAGGAGAAAGGTGAAGGAGGAGGTCGTTGTGTTTTGAAGTTTCTTTTTGTTTTGAAGGAGCATGAAGAGAGGGACCAGCTGATTGATTCATTCATTCATTTTTTTCTTTCATTCAAAGTGATTGTATTAGTTTCATTTAAGTTATTGATCAAAGTGTTTTTTAAAGACAGTCAGATTTTATTTAATAATGTTACTCAGAGCAGCTCAGTTGCACATGAACAAAAACAGAAACCTTCTCTTAAAAAGAAAAATAGGAGAAGACGGTTAAACTTAAACATAAATTACATATATATGCATATATTCAAGCTCCACCTCTTCAGATGTAAAATGAGATGACATCATGAATTAAAGATGCAGGAAGAGATGCTGGGCGTGGTCACATGACCCAGGGTTTCTCCACATGGTTCATTCAGAATCAGCGCGACAACAAAGACCACAGGATGCCCGACACAGAGGTGAGATGAGAGGATGATCTATATATGAAAGGATGATCTATAGATGAAAGTATGATTTATATATGAAAGGATGATTTATATATGAAAGGATGATTTATCTATGAAAGGATGATTTATAGATGAAAGTATGACCTATAGATGAAAGGATGATCTGAAGAGAGGATGATTGATAGATGAGAGGATGATCTGACCCGAGTACTGATCAGAGATCGATTATTAATTTGCTCTAGTGTGCAGCTCTAAATGTCTGGTCCTGGTCCTGGTCCTGGTTCGGGTCCTGGACCTGGATTTTGTGTGATGGAAAGCTTGGTTGTTTGAATGTATCTGACAGGAAGTCTTTGTGGTTTCAGTTTGAGACAACGGCACGTCTTCAAGAGGAAACGTGTCCTTTCTGACAGCGTTTTCTCACGTCTCAGTCTGTTCGTTTTCCTGCTAAGATTCAACTTCTTCAACCGACACGTTGCCACGACGACGTTCATTAGAGACAGAGCTAAACACACCTAACGGTCTCTGTCCCCACGTCTCCCGTAGACTGACTGAGAATGGACCTGACTGGCCGTCTCCATCCGTCCATCATGCTGTCGGTCACTGAAGCGGTTCCCCTGACGACCAATCAGAGCTCGGCGTTGTGCGAGCTGCCGTACGAGGATGGCCGCCTCCCTCTGGTGCTGCTGTACAGCTTGGTGCTGGTGGTCGGTCTTCCTGCCAACGTGCTGACGGTCTTCCTCACCTGGCTGCAGGTGCGGCGGAGGAACGTTCTGGCCGTGTACCTGTGGTTCCTGTCGCTGTTTGATCTCGGCTACCTGTGCACGCTGCCGCTGTGGGCGGACTACGTGGTCCAAGGTCACCAATGGCGGTGGACATCGATGGCGTGCAAGGTGACGGGCTACATCTTCTTCACCAACATGTACGTCAGTATTTTCCTGCTTTGCTGCATCTCCTGCGACCGCTACGTGGCCGTGGTCTACAGCGTGGAGACACGAGGCCGCCGCCACCGCCGCCACGCCGTCCTGATCACTCTCGCCATTGTCGTGGTGGTGGCCGTCGGGCACGTCCCCGTCTTCACCATGAAGGAAGGTGCCGCTGCCGAGGGCCAGCGCCGCTGCTTCGAGCCGAGTCAGAGTGGCGCCATGGTGACGGGCTTCAACTACGCCCGCTTCCTGGTGGGTTTCCTGGCGCCGCTGGTGCTGCTGGTGCTGACGAACCGCGGCGTCCTGGCCAACGTGCAGCGCAGCACGGGGCTGCAGCAGGAGCACAAGCGGCGCGTCCGGAGGCTGGCGGTGGCCGTGGTGGCGCTCTTCCTGGTCTGCTTCGCCCCCTATCACCTCATCCTTCTGGCCAGAGCCGTCAACTTCCACTTACCCCGACCCAAGGGCGGCTCCTGCCTGTTCGAGTCCACCATGTACACCCCCTACACCGTGTCCCTGGGCCTGTCCACCATCAACAGCGCTGCCAACCCCCTCCTCTACGTCCTGTCCAGCGAGAACATCCGTAGGGAGCTCGGCCGGGGACTCAGCCACGTCTTTGGTCCTCGGTCCAACAACAGCCAGAACCAGATCCACACCTTGGAGATGACCTCTGGTTTCCTCCAGGGTCCGACTGGACCACCAGAGACCACAGACAGCTGAGGCGGTTGCGAGGTCTCTACTGGACCCTACTGGACCCTACTGGACCCTGCTCAACTCTACTGGCTCTACTTGACTCTGCTGGTCTCTACTGGTCTCTACTGGACCCTGCTGGACTCTGCTGGACTCTACTGGCTCTACTTGACTCTGCTGGTCTCTACTGGTCTCTACTGGTCTCTACTGGACTCTACTGGACCCTGCTCAACTCTACTGGCTCTACTTGACTCTGCTGGTCTCTACTGGTCTCTACTGGACCCTGCTGGACTCTGCTGGACTCTACTGGCTCTACTTGACTCTGCTGGTCTCTACTGGTTTCAACTGGACTCTACTGGACTCTACTGGCTCTACTTGACTCTACTGGTCTCTACTGGTTTCAACTGGTCTCTACTGGACTCTACTGGTTTCTGCTGGTCTCTACTGGACTCTACTGGTTTCAACTGGTCTCTACTGGACTCTACTGGTTTCTGCTGGTCTCTACTGGTCTCTGCTGGACTCTGCTGGTCTCTAGTGGCTCTGCCTTATTGGGGTCTGGGTTTTCTCGGTGGGTTTTTATATTACTGGACTGGACTCTCTTTGATTTATGATTTGTGTCATGTTCAAACTCAATAAATGTTTAGATCACGTCTTTAGAACCGAATAAATGTCCCTGGTCCTTTGAAGTAATTTAGTCCTTGTTGACAGGAAGTCTGACCTGATTCCTGCTGCGCTCTGATTGGCTCTGCTCTCATCCGGCTGCTCTGATTGGCCTCATTCATTATTTAGGAGCTTAGACTGAGTGTAACATGAATCATTGATGAGTGACCTGGATTTAAATATGACAAAAACTAAAAGAGTCTGGTTCTCTGACCTCTGACCTCATGATGATGTTTTTGACGGTTTATCAGCTGAATTTTACGCAAGTTTCTGGAAAATTGTTGAAGCTCCACTTATTGAGAATGAGACTAGATTCTAAATTATTTGCACTTGTATTTACTGGACCTTTAAAAAACAAATCTGAACAAGATAATAAATGAAAACAAACAGACTTCATGGCCGACCTCCATATCAGTGACGACATAAGATTGATTTTGGATTTACGTGATCTTTCATTGTATTTATTAAGTGTCTGATACAGCAGAAGCTCTAGATTTATTTGGTTCCTACTTCAGATCTCAGTAGTTTAAAAATCTATCCCAGTACCTCCGACAGATTTCCTGATGATGGATGTGCTCGTCTGTACAATTTCTCTCTTTTTATGTCTAATTACTATGGAGATACTTTCACTGAAGGTATAAATGGTTTATCTATCATCCAGAAACAAATTTGAATCATGTAACTGACACCGTTTTACTTCCAAAAGATAAAACACCAAACTGGATCATCAATATAACTAAATAATGAGTTATATCTTAATTTGAAGAAATGGGAAATCTTAAGACACATGTGCAACATTCCAGGGAAAAAATCTGTCAAGTATTTAGCCATCGTGAAGCAAAACGGTAAAGACAAACTAACCAAATATAATGACCTCAGGTCATGTTAATCCCAAAGGTGTTAGAAGAAAGTCATCTGGACTTGTAGAGTTTCTTGGAGATATTTCATCTCAGCAGCTTCTTCTGTTCTGACAGACTGGAGGAAGTCGAGGTTTAAGTAGGAAAACTCTGTGGGTAACACCATCACAAATTTGCGTCAGTGCTGGGTCGTTCCCTGATGAGCTGGTTCTTCTGTGTTGGGCCATGTGTTTATAGACGGGGTGTTTAATTTCCCCGATGAACAAGTCTGTACATTCCTCACTGCACTGAACAGCAACACTGCATTACTCTGTGTCTTTGGGGCGGACCGGTTTCTGTGTGATCTGTCTTTGGGGCGGACCGGTTTCTGTGTGTTCTGTCTTTGGGGCGGACCAGTTTCTGGGTGTTCTGTCTTTGAGACGGACCGGTTTCTGGGTGTTCTGTCTTTGGGATGGACCGGTTTCTGGGTGTTCTGTCTTTGGGGCGGACCGGTTTCTGGGTGTTCTGTCTTTGGGGCGGACCAGTTTCTGGATGGTCTGTCTTTGAGATGGACCAGTTTCTGGGTGATCTGTCTCTGGGGCGGACCGGTTTCTGGGTGTTCTGTCTTTGGGGCGGACCGGTTTCTTTTGATCTGTCTTTGGGGCGGACCAGTTTCTGGGTGTTCTGTCTTTGGGGCGGACCGGTTTCTGGGTGTTCTGTCTTTGAGATGGACCGGTTTCTGGGTGATCTGTCTTTGAGATGGACCAGTTTCTGGGTGTTCTGTCTTTGGGGCGGACCGGTTTCTGGGTGTTCTGTCTTTGAGATGGACCGGTTTCTGTGTGTTCTGTCTT